>NW_027437182.1:37369332-37521832 GCF_033239565.1 Halichoeres trimaculatus | reverse complement strand
GTCACGTGAGCTGAGCTGTAGCTCACGATGCTAATATCCTCTAAACAGCCAAGTTAAAATAAAAATTCACCCCCTGTACAGTGTGAGCCAATAGTAAAATTAGTAGGGTTGTCACTTTAACACGTTCATTAGATTAATTAATTACACCACAAATTAGCACCTTATAAAAGTTAACGCAATTAACTCATTAGCTGTCAGACATTTTCAGAGCGTCTTGAACGATCTTTCAAGACCCAAACATTATTGTTTTCTTGAACTCTATAAACACCAAAACTACCAAAGAAGAGTTCCTGTTTTTGATCCAAAAAACAGACAAAACATACTTTTTTTTCATTGCGTTCATCTTGGGCACTCCATTCTTTGTTCCTCTCCATGATCCCCATCGTCTTTTCTCACGATCACGCCGCTCTTTCTCTCTAAACTACCACAACACATCCTCAGTTTGAGTGTGAGCTGCCTGAACTTAACTGGCTTGCAGCGTCTCGCTATGTCTCTGTCAGCCCCTATCTTCTCCTCATATCCTTGCTGTGCTCTCATCCAAAAAAGCACACCGTTCTTGCCCATGGTGGTTTACGAGCAGCTGAAAAACACAATTTACTTCTATAGACCAAGTATAATGTTGCAGTCGAATTGACAATCGAAATTGGGATGTGTTTCCTGAGATGATTGCATTAGTCTGCTGCAGCTATCTTAGCGGTTAGATAATGCTTCCCAAGAAAAATCCAAAGATATTTTAATATTAGCCAGTTGAAAAAAATGTGGGTTTACAAATCATCTCCTCTTTGGGTATTCATTTGATCAGTCATGCACTACAGGTTTGTAATGTCCTATAAGTCAAATTTTTTATTTGGGGAACTTAAGTGGGTATGAGACCAAAATACGAACAATTAGATTAATTATCTACAAATCCTGTAATTTCTTAGTTTTTTAAAACTGCCTGACAGCACTAGAAATTAGCGATTCAGACAGGAGACTTTTTTGACTAAGGCTGTAAATGGGTTAATTTCAGCTGTGTAAAGAGCTTTTTATGGCTTGGTGTGTATGCGAATTCACGTACTTCTGGAGCCAGCCTCAAGAGGACACTGGAGAAACAGCAGATTTTAGCACATCAGTATTATCTCATATTTTTACACCAGAGGTTGCCAGTTGCGTTAAAGCCATGGTCTACGATTTGGAAGCTTTGTACATCTTAATAATACTGGTTGTAGGGCTGTAATGGACCTATGGTCCAATCTACACAATATGAAGACCAAAAAAACTTTAAAAAATCCATTCAGTATATCCGCTTCAAAGCTGCATACCAGTTGACCCATCCGAACCTCGCATGGCATGCGCGGTTCGGATAAGTAAGTGAGTCCATCCAATCCATCTGCCTCTCTTTGCACCGTCATACCCATGGTCCCACCTCATCCTTCCCCACTACCCCTCTCACGTCAGCTAGCTGCTCAGCTACCAAAGTGTCATAGAGCCAGAGAAGACTGACTGAGCCGAGACAGCTGAGTTTCTGTTGAACAGTTAAACACTCAGTTTGATCTTTCAGGCGGAAAATGATCACTTTCTCTAATTTCCTCACTAGCGGCCATGGATCCAACACAATCACAGACATTTCTCCCCCACGCCACAGTGCCTCACCACCACAACAAGTGCCTTGCTGTATCCACAGAAGAAATATGTGTGATCTTGCCGGCTGTCCATTCAGCTCTTGGATTTTGGTACACACACAGCTCAGTAGATAGCTTTATGAGAAACCCGAACTGATCTGACCTGCTCACATTTACCGTCTCCTTTCCTCCTGCTTGATTCGACACAGCTGAGCGCGGGCGCAACACTTTGAGTGAGTCCTTCCTTAAAAACCACAGAAATCTTAGACGGAGTTTGGCTGTGTGTTGTGTGCGTCGAGGGGAAACCGAGCCTGCGCTTCACGTATCAGGTGGCAAACAGCTGTTCGCCGCAACAGGTAATGACTCTGTTTATCACAGTGGGAGATGTCAGCTGAATAACTCTGGTTAGTCTGTGCCTGTACTGGATAATGACTGAACGCTGCTGGTCGGAACAGGTCGGCTCTGTCAATAGATTTCTAGCATAAGTTAGCCACACATCTTAAGCATTGTAAACTGAGCTGGTGAAGACACGCCGAGAAAGGTAAAGCCTCGCCCACAGTCGGCTCTGCTCTGATCAGCTGGCAGTGGTAACGGCAGACCTGCTTCACCGGCTAATTCATGGTTTTGATCGCGCTGGTCCCATTGAAAAAGCTACCACTGTGTGTTACAAGGAGGATGACTGTTGTGTTTGTTACATTTTCTGCCGGCTTCTTGCTCTGTTGGAGGGGGCGTGTTGTTAGGAGGCGAAGAGGGCCATACGAGCTCGGGGGCGGGATCTTGGAACAAGGAGGGGAGGGGTGAATGAGGCTGCGTTTTTCAAATGTGTCTCATCAGCCAAACTGGGTTTCAGATCGTAGACCATAGCTTTAAACAAATAAAAAGCCACACCCTGTTTTCACGTATCTAGTTTAATGTGAATTAAATGCTTTCATTAAGGACCCAGGAAGCTCAAATCCCGTATTCACCACTGAAGCTGAAAGTAGAGTCCACCCACTCAACACTGGAAAATCACAGTGTAAAGACACAGCAGAGGCCCCACAAAGGGGACTGGGGAAAAAACATGCCCCTGGTTAAGGCACTTTGCAGCAGAGCAGGCTGTCGATAGCTCATGGTTGAGCAGAAGGCGTGCATGTACAAACAGGAGCAGTTCATGTCATGCTTCAGGTAGAGCAGGCTACACGTTTTAAAACAGACCAAATTAAATCCTCTCACTGTGCTGAAAGGAGGCCAAACAGTGGTTCCTTAGTACTTAAAGTTTCATCATCATGCCTTGCTCGGTGAGCTCAGAGTGAAGCTGTTTGAGTCAGCACTCAGGCCCAACCTTCATAGCACACATGCTAACAGACACGCTGTGGCTCCATTTGAGGGCTTTCACCAGCTGGAGTCTCTTCCTGTTTCATCACTGTGTCGTAGGACGGAGGCGGCTCCATTGTCCAGGGTGGTGGGGTAGACGGGAGATATGGTTCAGGCTCTGCCCTCACACTGACTGAATCCTCAGACATCTCCCGACGAATCCGATCCAACCTCCTGCGAAAAGCCAGAGACACCATGAGAAGTTACATCTGCTCTTCCTCTTAATACTCACTATCCAATTCCTTCAACTGTCCTGTTAACTTCCCTTCAACCAAAATCACAACCCCAACCCTTAATCTAACCCAACCACAACCCAAACCCTAACACATTATCTTAATCCAACCCCAACCCTAACTCTTGATCTGATCCAAACCCCTAAACTGAACCTGAGCCCCAAATCTAACCTCAACACCAACTTTAGCCCTAAGACTACATCTAAAAATAACCTCAACCCCAACTCTGAATGTAACCCCAACTTCAACCCTTACACTTTACTTAACCCCAACCCTTAATCTAGCTCAACTCAAGCTCCCAAGCTCAACTCTTTCACTAAATCTAACCCCAACCAAAACCCCAACCCTAAACCTGAATCTAACTCCAACCCAAACTGTTAATCTAACCCCAACCCCAACGTCAACCCTAACACTAAACCGTAATATAACTCCGACCCCAACTCTGAATGTAACCCTAACTTTAAAACTAACACTAAACTTAACCCCTAATCTAATCTCAACTACAACTTCAACCCCTAACCCCAATCTAAAAAGACAAACACCCCTGCACAAACACAGTGTATGGATATAAGACACACAGAATCAGCATAGGGAGGATGTGTGTGGCTTTTAAACTTTGAACACTTTCCGTTGCAACCGTTCCCAAACTGCAGTGGGCAGTGTATCACAAATGCGAGTCTGTTCGCAGTACTAAACTAGAGGAGAAGGTATTTACACTGTTACAACATTTTTTGTTTAAATTCCTCCTCTCTGATGAGTGTGGACGCAATTCAATACCAGGAATTGTTTATCACACATGATGATCTCTGTGTGATGGATCATTACATGCCAGTATTCTTTGTACTTCAGACTCTGGGAGCTCCGGTTCGTTTCTGAGTTTCTGTGTGGAAGCTTGACATTTTTGCAGGTGTGTTACATGGACATGCTCTGCTTGAAAAGGACCTGGCGAGGGGGTGAGGCTGTTAAACTGATGTCATTCATCAGCATGAAGCAGCACAGACCTCACAGATGTGTCAAACAGAAACCAAGCTTTAGGCTGTTGTTGTCACATTTCACTGAGACTGAGAGCTGGTTTTAACAGAGAGAGAGCGCTGTGAGACAATGAGTAAATGAGATGGACGCTGTTTGCTCTGGTGTTTTCTGTGTCTTTACCCCCCTGAACCCAGTTTTAGCTTTGACCTCTGCTTACCTAGAAGGCAGGACAAGGCAGGGCAAGTTTATTTGAAGAGCACAATTCATACACAAGGCAATTCAAAGTGCTTGGTAGCTAAAACCAAATCAAATAACAAGAAGACAGAATAAATCCTTCCATAAAACATTGAAAATTATTACCTTGTGAAATTTAAAGTGAGGAGTTCAGATGAAATTCTTTCAGTTGTCATAAAGTTAAAAAGATATGTTCTCAGCCTGGACCTAAACAGTGTCTGGGTTGAGGCCTGTCTCACATCTTCTGAATACTGGTCCAGATTTTAGGAGCATAGAGCTGACTCTGGACACCATCAGGAGACCCCTCCTTGAGGTTCTCAGTGTCTGGTTCACATGGCTCTAACATGTCAGAGATGTACTCTGACCCTAAACAATGGAGAGACTTGTACCCAAGCAGAGCTGTTCTAAAGCCTGTTCCCTGAGCAACAGGAAGCCAGTGCAGAAACCTGAACGCTGGACTAATATGGTTGTATTTCTTGGTTCTGGTCCGTACCGGAGCTAACCTTGCAGAGCAGATGGACCTGCCTGATTCAGTTTCTAAAATCCTGCAGATCCATCTTGTCAGGCTCCAATGACCAACGATTTCACTAAATTCTGACCGGCCCAATCAGGGAAGAGAGGCAGGAGCAGCGTAAGTGACGAGTAGACGTCAGCAGACTTTCGTACTTGTCAGTCTTCCTTTGATTCTTAAGTTGACTTTACAAAAAACAGCAGCAGTCGTCTAACGCTATTATCACAACTGTTTCTCGTGTTCCTGTAGTTGTTTGTCTTGTTTCTCAGCAGCGGCAAACATAAGCTGCGTCATACCGTGGCTTGATGCGGATTGGTCTGTGGTGAGTGTGTCAATCAGAACGGTCGTCCAATCAACAGCTGCTGATTTTTTTTGAAGGTCTCGCCCCTGAAAACAAATCTGAAGAGCTGCAACCCAGATGGACTAGTGAAATATTTCCGTGGCGGATATATGAAACTGTCTGTATGGCGTGCCAGGTTATACCGGAGCAGCAGTGTTCTGGATGTACTGCAGCTGTCTTACAGTCTTTCTGAGTCAGGTTTAGACACTACTCCTTTGTCTCTGATGTTTTTAAATGGTAAAAAGCTGCTGATGTGTTTGATTTAATGTGGCTGTTAAGGTTCAGCACCGAGATTTCTAACCTGGTTGTTCACATTTAGAGAAAGAGTCTTGGGTAACTGATAACACTCTGTTTCTGTGGACCAAAGACGATGGTTTCAGAAGCAGATCTGTGGGCACAAGTTTAATCTACAGGCCCATGGTCTCCTGCTTTCAGTGAAATCTGAGTGTCATATGCATAGCTGTTGTAGGACAGCTATTATGGCTGCAGCCTTACAGAAGCATGTACATATTAAAGAATAGGGGTCCCAGGATTGATCCCTGGGGAACCCCACAGGTCATCACCATTTGGTCTGAGACACAGTGACCAATTACAACAAAGATATCCTGTCCTCAAGACAGGACTTGAATCAGTTTAAAACAGTTCCAGAGACTCCCACCCATTGTTGTCACCTGTGTAATAAGGTCATATGGTCATCTGTGTCAAAGGCAGCACTCAGGTGCAGCAGTACTAAAGCTGCGTTTCCACCAAGCAGTACGGGTCGGTTCAGTACGGTTTGGGACAGTTAAGTCTCATCCCGTTTGCGTTTCCACAGCAAACTGTGCCCTCTCGTGGTGGGCGGCGTGTAAGCCGGATGCCGGGAGCCACAACTGGTAAACAATAGCGCGACGCCGTAGCAGCTTACCCCGCTATTAAATCCAACAAAGAAGAAAAACGCGACACAGTAAACAAAGAGCACGGATCGAAGACATGCAGCATGTCGTCCTCTCTGTGATTTTCATGTAACTCTCTGTTACAAAGTGCAATCAAGCTTCGTTTCAGAGAAGTCTGTGAGCTGCCAGGAGAAATGCAGCCGCTGTCGGGGTAAGTGACGATTCTTTTGACCAATCAACCGTCTGCAGTGTGTTGCTCCACCTCCCGAGAGCGGATCGGTTCAGTCTGGCACCCATACAAAAGGGTCCCAAAAAAGTGGGACGGCTCGTCTCGGTTTTTAGGGATCCGTCCCGGGATGAGTCAGTGGAAACGCCGCTAAAAGCGCACCGTACCAAGACGAACCGACCCGGACTGCTTGGTGGAAACGCGGCTTAAGACTGGGACTTTGCTGAAGAATGATAAAGGGTGGACACTGCTGAAGCACAGGGTTCTGTTGAGCTTGTGTTTCTTTCCTCACTTTCTTCACTTCCTCCCTTTTATTGGTTGGGGGAGATTTCTTTAACATCCAAACTCATATCTTATTTAACTAACCAAACATCAGGGGAGCTGCAGATCAGGCACATTGAGTGCTTGGTCTGCATGACTTTACCGAGAGAAGGACCCAGATGATCCACAGCCTGACACTGGCTCTTGGCTGACTGTGGTTCCTGTGTCAGGGCCATCAGGTTGAAAGTCCTTCAGAGTAAGCACCACTCCTCTGAGCTCACAGGCTGTTCAGGACCACCAGCCAGCCGGAGGCATGTGTGTGTTTAGAAACAGTAAGGTGTACTGCTGCTGTCCCTGCTCCTGGACAATCAGCAGAGCCTCTCTGTTTACCTCAAGACACCTTGTCGACTGAGACGATGCGTCGTCTTGAGGTGACTCAGGACTAAGTCTGTGAGCCACATGCATGTGTGTCTGCTGCAGACTGACTTATATTACAAAAACAGAGACACCCAAGGTCTCAGTGAAGCAAATCCAAATCAGGTTTTTGATCGCAAGGCCCCCTTTTCTTCTGAGATTACCTCACAAAAAGGTCATGGAAACAAAAGATCTTGGGGGCAGGGTCTCAGGATCACCATGTCAAAGACACTGTATGGTCACAATGATATGTTTTACAATAGGGAAAAATGTTTCTTTGGATCATACAGTTTAGGGGTTCAGGTGAATAGAGAGCAGACGTCACAGGAGCTGTAATTTACAACGCTTTTGAAATGTTGTAAATGCAGGAAACACGTTACCCAGCAGACTGACCCTACGGCTTTCACTCTGAGTTGTGTTGATGCATCACTACAACTAACTAGGATACACTGAACATGAGGCTGTTAGCGTTGTAACTGTGTATGTTTACATGCTGATGTTAGCACTTAGCTGAAGTACCTGGTGTCCTGTGTAGCTCTGACAGCATGTTTTTCTGTGGTTGATCTGCATTCTTAAAACACAGAGAGGCTTTTGGTGCTGTATTCAAAGCCTCCCACCCTTCAGGAGGTCCAGACTCCATCCCCTCAGTCTCCCTCACAGTGTACAGGTGCGTACCTCTGTATGGCCAGGGCCTGCTGAGGGCTGAAGCGGGTCCCTGTGCGCGGGTGCAGCAAAGAGTGTCCTGGCACTGACACCTGGAGTTTCTTCATGGCCAAGCAGAGTCCCCAGACCAGTAGGCCCACTCCGCCCAGTATGGCTGCTCGAGACAGAGATCGTGATCACTATGGTTTGTATAATGAGAAGATCATGACTGCTGAACATGATCACATGGTTTTACTGGATGAAACAGCCCCTTAAAGTGTGCTTCAACAACCAGCTTTAACCCTGTCACATCCTAAACCTTAATACAGTAACTTATAGAGGGATTATTTGTTTATCAACAATGGTGGATGTAAACACAGTTTGAGTGCAGAGGCACTGTTGAGCAAAATGGTTTGTCAACCGACATGAGGGAGTTAACCACCAAAAAACACATTTTTTAACTTAATATCACTTTGACGGATGGTAAATGGCTCTGCGGTTTGTGAAGCAAACAGTGGGTGGTGAGAAGAGATCAGCAAGTGGACAGATATTAGGTGGACAGATGTTATTAGCTGAGAAATTGAGCATGTACCCCAGAGAGGAATTTAGAAAGACACAAGTCACACTTTTTTCATGACTGCATTATACGAGGACACTTACCAAACTGTGACAGACCAGGACATAAACGTCTGTCAATAATCAGAAACCCCCTCTGAACTAAAAAGAGCACACAGACTGCTGAGTCTGAGACACGGTTCATAATAAAAGAAACAGAAACTACATCCAGAGAACTGCACCACGTCAGATTGTTAATGGTTGAGTATTCCAGGCCTAATTGACTGGTTCATTTCATAATATTCCCTTATTTTACTTTGATCCGAAAAACTGTTTCTGTTAATCATTATTTATAGCTTCACTTATTATTTCTTCTCTATATTGAGTCCATGTTTGGTCAGAACCTCGGCCCCAAACCAACTTTTTCATTAAATAAGCAAAGTCATATACAATCCTGTATTTTGAATATTAGCAGTTCATATTGCTTGTTTGTGGTTAAACCTGTTAACTAGGGTTGAATAAAGAAGACACATTTAATAACACACCCACAGACGTCACTGGTGTTTCAGTGTAAAGTGTGACCATGCTAACTGGTGACTCTCGGCCATTAATCACTGATACCTACAGCTGGGAGTCACCAGTTAGCATTGTAGCTATTAACTCCAAAACACTGGTTGCTCTGTAACTGTCCAATCTTGATAGACTCTGTTGTACAGTATCGTTTCTGACAGCTAGGGATGGGTACCTTTCACATTTGAAACAATACGGTACTGATGCCTTGTACCTGGCAATTGGTATTGGTACTCAACAGTACCAATTTTCAGTGCTTTTTTTGTGTTTTTTTGGTAAAAATATAGATTCTTTTAATAATAAAAACTAAGTTTTTTCAATTTGGCGTATTTATTCTCAGTGTATAAACTTGCAATGCTATGTTCATGTCCAGCATGGAAAATCACCTACTCTTCCACTCCCTTACAGTCACAAGGATGTGTTTATGTACCTAAACATGGTACCTTTTGATTTTACACGAGTCGATACCTGGTACTTTTGACAGAATTTGGTCAGTACCTATGAAAGTACCTATAGGGTACCCATCCCAACTGACAGCTGACCACAGAGCAACCTTAGATTTTGATGCTGCTAATAGGTTAAATTAAGTGTAAAAAAAAAACTGAATAAAAGGCTGAATAAATGGAGCTAAATGCTGCTTCTATGACATAGACTGATAATCCCTCTATATTTATAAAACTATTAAGGAGGGTGATTCAGACAGGTAGTTCACCGCGAATTCACTTCCTACACCTTTCTCTTTATCAGTCATCCCTTACTTTCCCCCTTATCTGATCTGATCTAATGTGGTCTGACCTGTTCAAACCTGACCTGTTCTGACCCAATGTGGTCTGACCTGGTCAGACCTAATGTGGTCTGGCCTGTTCAAACCAGACCTGATCTGACCTAATGTGGTCTGACCTGGTCAGACCTAATATAATCTGACCTGACCTGGCCTGACCTGACCTGACCTGACCTGACCTGACCTGACCTGACCTGATCTGATCTGTTCTGAACTGATCTCAACTGGTCTGTTCTGATCTGATCTGACCCAATCTGATCTGATCTGACTTGGTCTGATATGACCTGACCTGACCTGATCTGTTCTGACCTAATCTCAACTGGTCTGTTCTGATCTGACCTGACCCAATCTAATCTGATCTGATCTGACTTGGTCTGATCTGACCTGACCTGACCTGACCTGACCTGACCTGACCTGACATGACATGACCTGGTCTGATTTGACCTGACCTGACCTGACCTGGTCTGATTTGACTTACTGTGGAGGACTAAAGGGGGGTGAGCTCCATCTTCAATGTGGGCCATAATTTGCAGAAGTGGAGGGCAGAATCTTAGTGACTGACTGGTATGAAAGAGAAATCCTGGTTTAAAGACTATGATCCTTCTCCAAACCTTACCCCCCAGTTCCAGAAACAGCAAGGCTCCGAAAAATGAAGCAGAATGGTATGGCAGGCCAACACACACAGCAACAGCGCCCCCAGCTGTCAGCAGGAGGCCTACACAGATAAGCAGGCCCTGGGGTGGTGGCATCTCTGGGGACCCCTATGCTCTCAGGGCCAGATCCTTCTTCCAGCTTCAGAGTCTGCAAAGAGAAGGGGCAGGGTCTCAGTGTACACCTCCTGATAGGCACTGTGTGTGTGTGTGTGTGTGTGTGTGTGTGTGTGTGCGTGTAGGTGTGTGTGCGTGTGTATATGTGTGTGTGTGTGTGTGTGTGTGTGTGTGTGTGTGTGTGTGCGTGTGTGTGCGTGTAGGTGTGTGTGTGTGTGTGTGTGTGTGTGTGCGTGTGTGTGCGTGTGTGTGTGTGTGTGTGTGTGTGTATGTGTGTGTCTCAACATATAGTGATCATAGAAAAAAACAGTTTTTTTCCCTGACACCTGTCGAGTCCCTCTGCCTCCTCTGACTACGGGGACTTCTGATAACTCTGTGAGTACACCACTGGGACAGCAAGGAAGCAGTCTGTGCCTACAGCTGAGCAAGGTGTGTGTGTGTGTGTGAGTATAAGTGTCTTGGTTATTACAGATATTGAAATGAACGTAGCAACTGAAAAATACTTGAATGGCAGGTGAAAAAAAATCTGTTCTGTTTCAAATTTGACTTGACTATTAACCCAAAGGGGTAAGATGTAGCAACAGATCAATAAAGTGAAGGAAAATCATATCCTTACATATTATCCATCTGAATCTGATCCCTTTAAACCCAGGGTCCCCAAACTTTTCTTGCTCAAGACCCAAATGAGAAACTTGGTGTCTCCCTATGACCCAAACTTAACTTTCCCTTGTACCTGACCATTCATGATCCTCCATCACTACTGTTGTTCTC
This sequence comes from Halichoeres trimaculatus, assembly GCF_033239565.1. Taxonomy (NCBI): domain Eukaryota; kingdom Metazoa; phylum Chordata; class Actinopteri; order Labriformes; family Labridae; genus Halichoeres; species Halichoeres trimaculatus. The sequence continues at coordinate 37,510,729 of NW_027437182.1, read as the reverse complement.
CTTAGACAAACTTCATCAGCTGTGATGGAGGATCATCATATTAAGGCAAGCTTTGTCAAGAGGTAAGTTTACACACACACACACACACACACACACACACACACACACACACACACACACACACACACACACACACACACACACACACACACACACATCCAAGGTTATTTTATATTGTATTTTTGTATTCATTTTAAAGTTAGTGTCAGAGTTGAACTCATGACGTGTCGTGTTAACAGATTTTTATGAGGTCCCTGACACTCTGATAACCTCTTCAGTAACCAGTGTCACACAGCCACCTGCTGTGTCCGGGTGTAAGAGAGGGTCTCAAGCATCTTTTGGATCAAACCAACTACTGGTCAGCGCGGACCGACAGCCTGAGCTCGCGTAAACTGAACTGTCACAGGAGTGGAGATTGACTCTGAGCCTAAAGCTGCTCCACCAGCTTCTCCATCAGCTCGCTGAGTTTCTTTACCTGATCAGCAGACAGGATTTGTCCAGCAGCGGGGGCGTGGACTCAGAGCTTCTTTTCTTCTCTTTTCTTCTCTTCTTTCACTCCGCCCCTGATGCCCGCACAGCCTGGAAACGCTGCCCGCCTCGGTGCTTGAATCCACGGCTCATGGTGAGGTCCTCTGCCGCCTCTCTTTTCTCTCTCCCCGCAGAGGGAGCACATCCGGGTTTGGAGCTCCAGTGGTACCGAGGCTCGGCAGGATGTGGGCAGATGTCGCCAGCGCTGGGCGCTGCGTCCACAGCAGCGGGGTCGGGATCTGGAGCGGGAATGTGAGGGATGAGGAAGTGTTTTTCAAGAGGCAGGCTCTTGGAGACGAGGGCTGGAGGGCAGGGCGGGCTGGACCCTGTCTCTGCGCCTTTCTGCGCCTGTGTTTGGGCAGGCTGTTTACTCAAAGACAGAAAGAGGGTCCCATGAAAGAGGGACCGATGAGCCGAGGAGGAGCTGTGCAGGGGGTGGAGCTGGAGGATGTCCGCTGGCCTACAATCAGGAGGGGAGGGGAGAGGAGAGGAGGGAAGGGGGTGTCAGATAGGTTTTATGTTACTTTATCGATTATGAATAAAGTGGAGAGGAGGGCCAATAACAAGGCCCTGAGTGAATTCATTCTGAGTCAGGAGCCTGTCTCACAGTGAGCTCAGCAAACAGCTGCACCTCACTGAATGAATATACTGTGAACATGTGGTGAATATATGGTAAATAGGTTCATTATTCTCTGACTTCAACAAAAAGAAATGTATAAATAAAAAAAGGGAAACTCATATTTTCCAGAGATGGAGCTCTTTCAGGGGGGAAATGATACAGGCATTTACAGTTTTTCCTTTGGTTATGACGGTTCTGGATGACAGTGGGATAATCTAGTGACAAAGTTAAATCTTGAAAAGTAAAGGAGTCACCCTCCGGTCAGATGATGAACTGTAAACACCTGCAATGGTTTCCTCAGCCTTTAAGTGCTCTCTGGGTCTGGTTCTGTCAGAGACATGATCATGGTCCTGACTGACAGCTGTCCAGGAGACAGACACTGACCCCTTCCACAGGGAGGATCAGACTCTACAGGTTCCTGCTGAAGAAGCTGTGTGCTCACAGGAAGAGGAGAGGAAGGAACAGACCTCAGCCTGGAGAAGCATGTCTCATTCCTCGTGTCAGACCCCTTCTAAACCAGAGACCACCACAGGGGAGTCTGACGTAGACTAAAGGGGAAAACAGTCAGTGGGGGGGCATGTCCTCTGTTGCCAGGGGCGTAGCTACAATTAGGCAAACACAGGCAGTTGCCTGGGGCCCCAAGATTCCCAGGGGCCCCCAAAGCATCTCTTAAAAACTGATTTATAAAGTTCTCTTCAATTGAAAGCATTTCTTTTTTCTAAATCTTACTTCACATGCTTCAAAATACATCAAAAGGCTTAATCTTTAATGCTGGTTTTGGGTACTCCCCCTCCCTTCTTATTCAATGGGCTATTCCATGTTCCAACACATCTGAAAATTTGATTCAGGAAGAAAGTGGTAAAAACACTTTTTTCCCCAATTTTTTCTTATTTTCAACCAAGTAGGAAATAAAAACAATGATGCTCTGAGATCTGAAATAAACACATAAGACTTTTAGGATTTTAAGGACTTTATCTAGCTCAGAAAATAGGATAATTTTCTCAAAATCAAAATTTTGAGTTGATGATAAACTTTATTGCACAAAGTCTCTTTTTTGGATACATAACTCACTGGACAGGGGGTCAAATAAAAATACATTAACTTTAGAATAATAGAACCAAAAAGTATGGTAACTGTAAATATCACCTCTTTCAGTAGATTTTTTTCCAGGTTTATGTTGTGCTTGATGTTTACATATTTTTTCTTTACTAAATTATCATTTTTCAATATTTATCTATTGGAATGTTTTTCACTTCATACTTTCTTGTTTGTTACTGTTACTCTGTAAATTCTCCACTGTGGGACAAATAAGCTGTCAATTGACCATAAAAGATTTCAAATCTAGGACAAAGTGGACTAAATTATGTATTCACTTTTTTCAAAATCAAACTAAAGTACAGAACTTGAGGAAATGCATTTAGTTGCGTTAAGTTACCATGTACAAGATTAGCACTGTCTCATGCCTTGATTCTCAGAAAGAGACAGTGGACCCAGGGAAGGCCAGTCTAGCTCTGAGGAAGATGAGTTACAAGGACATGGAGGGCCCCATTGACTGGGTTTGCCTTGGGCCCCCAAACGACTAAATACGCCCCTGTCTGTTGCTAAGGGGTCCACTGGGTTTCTGAAATCCAGAGTCAACACAGATGTTAACCAGGACATGTTAGAGCACTGTTAGTGCTTCATCTGCTGACGAGCTTCATGGAGATGATGGTTTCACTGTCAGGCAGGACCTGGCTCCTCTCCATCGAGCCAGAAGAATAGCGCAGCAGATAATTGCAAATTTCACACAAATACTCTCTAAGAGACATTCTTTTGAAATAAATCGTTAAAAACTCAAGATGGCGGCCATTTTTCAAGATCGCTGACATTTCTATCAAACGCTTGTTGTTTCAATGTTCAAACGGTGATGCAAAGATGAAATTTTTGAAATATAACATTAGATATGTGAAAATTCAAGATGGTGGCCATTTCTTGAGAGGGCTGCCATTTCTGTTGTACGCAGATTTTTTCAATAATTCAAATTGTAATGCAAGCTTAAAAGACAGCACACTCCATTGGTCACTCATTCGAATGAAGAAATCAGACAATTGAAAATTAAAGATGGTAGTTTTTTAAGATAGCCACCACCTTAGTAGAAAATTGGTATTAACACTGTTTGTGAGGTCACTTTACCTGAAACCATTTACAGTCATTTTAAATTTCCAAACTGAAGGTCAAGAGTGTTTATTTGGCTGTGTTTAATCTAACTCTTTACCCTCAACCGGTCTAATTTGGTCAAACCTGCCAGGAGTGCCTCCTCACAGCATAGCTCACAGGGTTCATTAAAGTACGCAAACTCCCTTACCGCGACAAGGTAACAGCCACAAGAGACTTTTGTTTGTTTGTTTTCTTTGTTTTTGGTTTGATTTAATATTTCTAAACCTTTTTCTTCTTCGTCTTCCTCTTCTTCTTCTCCTTTTTTTTTTTTTTTTTTTCGCTTTTTCATATATCTAGAAAGAAACAGTAACTTTGTCAATTCAATTCAGGGGAAAGGGAAACTAAAGGACAGATGAGTAAGTAGCACAGATGTGACGCTGAATTGTCATAGCAGCAAAATTACGATTTAACCAATGATGAATGGCAATATGACCAGCTCCTGAGGCAACAGCAGCTCTGACTGACTTGGTGTTTTCTTGCAGAGTAAGAAAACCTAACAAATGAAAGATAGGGGTGCTGAGTTTACAAACTGAACTTAACTTAACTTACTAATAAAAGGTCAGTAGAAAACAATACACTACAAATAAACTAAAAAATGGGATTCACTTTTCAAATCAGAGATCAAATGGTGTTCTCACGGTTGTCTCACAGTGGTCTGATGGGGTTTCCTCATGGTGGTCTCATGATGTTCTCATGGTGTTGTCAAAGTGGTCTGATGGTGTTCTCACAGTGGTTTTATGGTGTTTTCTCATGGTGGTCTCACAATTGTCTTATGATGGTCTCAGTGTTTTGACAGTGGTCTCATGGTGGTCTCACAGAGGCCTTTCTTGCTCTCACAGTGGTCTTATGGAGCTCTCATAGTGTTCTCATAGCGTTCTCGTGGTGGCCTCAAGGCGTTCTCTTGGTGGTCTCATGGTGGTATCACCATGGTCTCACAGAGGTCTTTCATTGTTCTCACAGTGGTCTGATGGAGGGCTCATGGTGTTCTCATAGCGCTCTCATGGTGGTCTCAAAGCGTTCTCTTGGTGGTCTCATGGTGGTCTCATGGTGGTCTCATGGTGTTCTCTTGGTGTTCTCTTGGTGGTCTCATGGTGGTCTCATGGAGATCTCATGGTGGTCTCATAGTGGTCTCATGTTGAGAATTAAAACAGCTAAAGACGATTCTCAGAACACTCTGAAGGTCTTTCACACTTTTATTCAGACATGGAGTCTAGCAGGACAGAAACATGGAAACGTGAAACAACTTGGATTCGGAACGCAGGGGCCAGATTTTTCTTGAACATACATTAACACTGACACAGTCTTTCTAAAGACAGCATTTCCATGGTAACTTAGGGACAGGTCCTCCTACTTGAAGCTGAAACCTGATGCTTCTTTTCCAGAAAACTTAGTCTTCCGTCCCCTGGTTGTGCTCATGTGGGCCACAGGTCTGATTCTCCTGTTATCATGCTTATCATTTAACCTTTTATGATCCACAAAGTCTGGTGGAGTATATCTTCACGTTAACATGCTGTACAGTCATACTTTGTATAAAACTTGTGCTACACATCAATAAAACTCGTATATCCCCAAATTTTAAAAATGTATAAAGTAATGTCCACACTTAGTAAATAAATGGCCAAAAAGTGCAATAAACCATAAAAAAAATCAATATTTCCTACTAATTTTTTCTAAACACAGAAATGTCAAGGCCAAAGGTCTGCAACCTGCATCTCTGGAGCCTCATGCAACTCCTTGTCTCCTTTTGATGGCTCCTTAAAGCTTCAAAATCACATCATTGAAATAAAGATTTTTCTTTTTCCTTACAGATTGTTTTGCATCATTTTTTAAATTTCAAAAATGTTTTGAATTTTTGCAATTTTTTGATATTCCAAAAATATAAAAATATGATATTTTGACTTTCAGAAGATATTTTAAATTTCAAAATTGTCTGGAATTTTTACAAGTTTGTCAAATTTTCAAAATTTCTTAATTTTATTTATTTATTTATTTATTTATTTATTTTTTATTTTTTTTTTTTTGGGGGGGGGGGGGGGGGGGGGGGGGGTCAACAAGATTTGGCAGATTATTTAGATAATAATTATTTTTGTGAATTATTTATAATTTTTTTTTTTTAGATCAAACATAAATAAAGATGACAAATTCTTTTTTTTTTTTTTTGATATTTTCAAAATTATTTTTAAATTTTTGCTTATTCTTGAAACTTGTTTAAATTGTCCAATATTTTTACATTGTGACGTTTTTATTTTTGCATGTTTTGATTCTGTTTCATTTTTTGCAAGTTTTTTAAAATCCAAAAATATTTAAAATTTTGGGAAAAGAAAAAGAATAAGACATTGAGTGTACAATTTCACAAAAACCAAAACATAATAAAAAATAACTTTTTTAGATTTTTATTCACTAGAATTTAACTATGTACAGAAATTTACTCTGGCTCCTGTAAAAGCATAGGTTGCAGACCCCTGGCTATGGCTGTATGTTCATAAATGTAAATGTGAAAATGATAGGATGTGATGTGCATAACTGGATGGAAATGTTTTTGTTATTTATGCTTTCAACTGGATTTCTGCAAACACATCAGTGGAGTGAAATGGCGCTCTGGGGCATGTTGGAAACACATTAGAGTGTAACTCTCCAGATTTTATCTGCAAAATGGCAGGATCCATTCATCATGTCTGGTTTTCTAATCCACCACTGGTCCAAGATTAATATACAAATCATAGGACTGGCACTACACAGGGCTCTGTAGGGTCAAAGAACATGAATAAACCTGATCAGGGAACAGTGTACTAATACCTGACTGTAGAAAACATGTTCTCATGCCTGACGTCTGTTTTTAGCCAATATGAAGATGTGGTGAGCCCCTAACCAGAAAATGAAAGAAGCAAAGGGAACAGGCAGGATGTCGTCCTCACTGTGTTGTCCTGGGTGTGGGTCTGTGGGCCAGGGTGTCACTGCTTGTTTACAGCCTGATGAAGTATCTGCAGCTCTAAGGGGCAAACATTCAATGCCTCTGTTTACACAAGTCTTCATGGTGTGTGTCAGTGTGACGTCTGCCTGCCCCATGTCCTACCTTGACTGTAGGATGATCTGAAGTCTGTCACATCACGCTGACCGTTGTAAAAAACACTCTCATTGTGGAAACGTTTCAAATGTGCATTTACAGCTAGGCTAGCTTAAATCTTCTCCCTGTTCCCTCTTTGTGCTAAGCTAACCGTGTAATTAACAGACATGGCAGTAGTGTACATCTTTAATGGTACTCAGGGTAAGAAATCAGTTGTTCACATTCACACTGTGCTGCACCCTTTGGTAGAGCGTATGGGTTTTTGGATCAGCTAAGGCTGCATGTGGGTCAGTCTGGAATCTTAATGTGCATATAGATATCTTTAATAAGTAACTCAGAGTAAACATGCGACAACCTTCTCTTCAACAGCTGAATGGAGCATGCTTCAGATGTTCGATAAAGTCTGTCCACGTCCAAAGGCAGCCCCGACCAGGTCCTCAGTCACACCTCAAAGCTGATCTCTCTGGACTGTGCAAACAGAGGCTCTGTGGCCAGGTGTGTGTCTGAATATGCACGCCGCAGGTGTGTGGAGCTGCATGTTGTCTTGATGGCCACCTCATAGGGAGGGGGAGGCTCCAGCCACGGGGGAGGATGAGGGGTCGGACTGAAACCACCAGGCTCCATGGGGGGGTAATCAAAGTCCTCACCACGGGTACCATGCCGATGGCGCTCCATGGTCCTGCATGAAACAGAGGCAGTTAAAAATCCATTTGATGGCGTTCAGGGTCCAAAGAGGTCCTAGCTGAGGCTCAGATGGACAGCAGAGAGATGCTCTGGTACGGGGCCTGGTGGGTGTCAGACAATTAGCAAAAGCCACCACCAGAATGCAAAAAGTGACGACACAAATGCAAAAGCCACAACACAATGTAAGTTAAAAAGTTAAGTTAACCCAACGAATTCAGAAAAGTTGCCAGAGTAAGAAAATGATTATCTTTTTTTTAACTTCATCCATGATAAATATAGCTTGGTGAGGGTCTCACCTTGTGATATCCTTCAAAGTTCTTATACTTTTTATTTTCCAGAAAAATACGTCATCCTATATTAAGCTTTAATTACCATTGGCATTAAAGTGATGTTTATCATTGCTTAAGTTAGAAAAAGAAAACAATCATTGATTGACTGTCACAACTTCTCTGTATCTGTTGTCCTCTTAACTTCCATTGTGGTGTTTACTTTCCTGGTGTTACTTTTGCATTCATGTTGTTGCCTTTGCAAATCGTCTGACACTACTGGCCACCGTAAGCTTGAGTCCAAAGGGGGCTGTGTCTATCAAAGGCATAACAGACTTCTTCACTGTGTGTGAAACAAAGTGATTTCACTTTCTACCCCCTTAAGAGCTAACCTTTCCTTGAGCCAGAGCACAACCTCTGCTGAGCTTCAATCCTGAACTTTAACTTTGTAACGCTCACAGCTTGTCATCAATCAGTCCATTCAGTTGAACCCGAGGACTGTCCTCCACACACACAGGACCAAGAGCTCAACTTAGGCTTCAGCTGTTACTGGAGCTGAAAGACACTTCAAAAAACCAGAGACAGCACTCTGGGTCAGACTCTGACAAGAATTGATGATGTTCCCAGAGCAGGAGACAGACAGGAGACAGGTAAACCAAGAGTTTCCAAGAGTCAGGAGGAGGAGAGAGAAGGATCATCAAGAAACTAGGATGGGGGTGGGGGGTGGGGATGGGGGGTGGGGGTGGGGGGTGGGGGTTGGGGTGGGGGGGGTCTTGTGTTGAGGGTTGATGACGCTACAGTACCCCGTCAGGAAATGCAAAGAATTTAAAGAAAACCTCAAGCGGTCAGCACCAATACTGGGCCTGGGTCTGGGTCTGGGACTGGGTCTGGGTCCTGGCTTTCTCTTCCACCATGAAAATGAGCCAAAAGCACAGGCTGTATAATGAGTGGACTTAGTCTCCCAGACGTCACCTGACTGTTTCTGAAACAGACTTCTGAAGCAGATCGGCTAAAGCAGCCATATTGGAAGTACAGTACAGTGTGTGCTGATAGTAAAATGAGAGATTCAGACAGGAGACGTTTTTAAAACAAGCTGGAAATATGTTTATTCCTGCAATGAAAACAGCCTTTTTCTTTTTTAGCTTGGTGTGTATGTGACTTCCTGTACTACAGAAGTCCGATTCAAGATGACAATTGAGAAACAGCAGGTTTCAGCACTTCAGCATTGTCTCATATGTTTGGACTAGAAGTTTCCACTAGGCCAAAACACAGGTGGCTCCTGGTGAAGAACTAGCTCCAGGAAACCAAAGTGAACCGTATTGACAGGCTCGCACGAAGCCCTGACTTGAATTCAAGTAACAACCTGTAAGGTGGGGCTGAACTGAAGACCAGGGTACATGTCAGGACAGCATCAGATCTGAAGGATCTTGACGGATTAGCCAAAGAAGAATGTGTCAGACCCCAGCTAACACCTGCACGCTGTGATCCAGCAAAAAGGACTCACAGCTGACCATTAGCTGTTAGAGGGTGCTGAGGATCCTGATCCTGGTAGTTTTTGTCAAATCATTTTGTTTCTGCAAGCAAAGCTAAATAATATCAGCATTCAAAATAAATCTGGGATGTTTGGAAAAGCCGATTAAAAAATGGTCTGATTTTTTCATTTTTGATTTTTGAAAAAAAAAAGAAAAAAAAAACCCTTCAACTTCATCATTTGGACCTGGACTGTGAGTTCACCAGCAGAAAGAGCTGAGAGGGCTGAGCTCTGCCACCAGAGGGGGACAAAACCCTTTCTCTCCTCCAGTTTGAATCCACACCAAAACCAGGTCCATGTGAGAGGAAGTCAAAGTGAAGGAGCTGTTAGGATGCTTCTTTTCTTTCTCTGACTGACCCTGGAAACTGAAAAACCCAAACTTCCTGAATATCAGCCCAAAGCTGCTATCAGATATGAAAGCACAAGAAACCATCTTTAGAATGTAACAAAACACACTGCTGGCCCACATAGAAGCTAATTTACAGCTTAATAATGGATGTTTTGCTGTAGTTTCCCAGAAACAGACCAAAATAACGGATGGTGTGCTTGTTTTTACCCACCTGGGCAGGAACACAGACTGGGATTCTGGGAAGCGGCCTCCTGGGGGTGTGAAGAGTGCGTGGCTCCCGAAGTTTGGGTAATCGTAGGGGTAATGTGGACAGTCTGGGTCGAAGTCCCGGTGGTTGTAGTTTGACACACTTTTGCTGTTCATGGCCCAAAAGAGCCCCAGGATGAGCATGACCACCCCCAGCACCACGCAGCACAGGGAGAATGCCTGCAGGCGGCTCTGGTAAGAGGCGAGGAAGGCTGTGGAGCCCCCGGTGACAATGAGGAAGGCTCCGACGAAGATGGCTCCATGGTGCAGAGAAGGCATCCTCCTCCGGGACTGATCTGAGATTACTGTGTGGACTGGATGGTGTCTCTCAAACAGTCCCCCATTCACTCCGAAGCAGAACAGACATCCAGAGACTCCACAGGGACAGACCCACACCTGAACCACTGCAGACTCTTCGGTCCTTTCTCCAACACAAGACTGAATCTTACATCATGGTTCCCATATTTTCTTCAAGGACTGAAAATACGCACTGACCATGAACCACAGCCACCAGTCCTCTTCCCAACTTGGTGTTAGAATTAAGTTTTTATAAGAATATATACAAAAACAGCCGTCAGGACAGCGATGTGCTCCAAGCTAATGTGGGTGAGCTGTGTTCATCATCAGGGCAGATGGACAGCAGGAAAGCAGAGCCCATTAAGAAATCTTTACTGGCGCCCCACCCTCCCTGTCTAATGTGTCTGAAGGTTCCACTTTAGCCCTGTGTGTGTGTGTGTGTGTGTGTGTGTGTGTGTGTGTGTGTGTGTGTGTGTGTGTGTGTGTGTGTGTGTGTGTGTGTGTGTGTGTGTGTGTGTGTGTGTGTGTGTCTTTGTGTGTGTGTGTGTGTGTGTGTGTGCACATGAGCATGTGGTAGGTTTCTGTAAATACATATAAAATCTTGCTTTGAACTGAATAAGCAGCTGACTGATGGACACTCTGAGCTCTGAATATGACTTTCAAATGGCCAAAACAAAACTCCAAACCTTCAACAAGAGTCAGTGTTTTTAAATCAGCATATTTCACTACTGAAATATAAATATGTTGCTCTGAAACATGTGCAATGACAAACAAAGCTATTCCTGACTCCTTGCTATGTTTAAATTAGTATGTGTGAATATCTGTGTTAACATATACATTATAAATGTTTTTATGTTTACATCAGCATGTTAGAATGAATGTGTGTAGATCTACATGTTTAACATGTCTATGTTTCAACAGCAGTTTTACAGTTTGCAGCTTTGGGTGGCAAAGTGGTTTTGTGCCATTTTTGATTAATTTCTGACCTCTCAGAGATTTCCAGTTTTCTGGCTCAAACTAGGGATAAACCCATAAAATCAGTTTGAAACTCCTCACTCTTGTTCACAGGGCTGACACTTTTAACACTTTTTGACGAAGAGAAGCTGTAACAAAAAGCAGTTTCCCTTAGGGCAGGGGTCTGCAACCTTTACTTTCAAAGGAGCCATTTTCTCAGCTCACCTGGATTAAAGTCATTCTGTACCCACAAAATCTACTTAATCTTCAGAAGACTCTGGGGTGCATAACATTCTATACAACATTAAAATCTAGAAAATAATTATCTAAATGAGAAGTTTTATTTGGAAGTTTTGAAATTATACATGTGATATCTCAGTTTTCTGTTTTTATTTAAACACTTATATACATTTTGCTTTTCATTATGAAGTTACAACAACAAAAACCATGCTAAACAGCAACTTTGGTTTCAGGCAAAAGTTCATATAGCCTTTTTGTAAACAGACCTTTCTACTCAGACTTTCGGTATCGCTTTATATTAAGGTCCTGTAATAAGCATTAATAAGACCTTTGTAAGTGCTTATAAGATGCTTATTCACATTATTATTTGTTTATAAGACCATATAACTGCTTAATAAGTGTTTAATAAGGTCATTGTAAGGGTTAGGCGTGAGGCCCCACAGGTTAGGTTAGGTATGGGGCCCTGAATGGTTTGGTTTAAGGGAAGGTCTGGGGTAGGGCTCATGAGAGACAAAAGCAGAAGACAAAAAAACGAAGAGGGTTAGGGTTAGGTTCCATATACCTTATAGATTAAGTTGTCTTGTATTAACTATTACAATGACCTTATTAAACACTTATTAAGCATTATATAGTCTTATATACAAATACTAATGTTAATTAGCATCTTATAAGTACTTACAGAGGTCTTATTAGTGCTTACTACAGGACCTTAATATAAAGCGTTACCAGACTTTCTGATGGGTTTTAAAGTCAATCCACTTTTTCCATTTTCTTTGGCAGAGATGGTTGAAGTCTTAAATTTTGTGTAAAGATCACCATGTTGTATAGCTTTTTCACAATGTTCAGCCTGCTTTCCAGAGTTTTTTTTTTTTTTTTTTTTTTTGGGGGGGGGGGTTCCGTCTAACACCACTTTATTGTTACAGCTTTCTTAGATGCCACAAGTGATTTTCCAATCAGGTATCTATGATATTTTCCCAGATACTGCGCTTTACATGTCTTAAGAATTTCATGACCCAAGGTTGATTTAATTTCTTTCCACACTTCATCCCAGGACTGACTCATTGTTAAAACACATGAGCACATGGTCCACGTCATGGCCCCCACACCGTCTCCAGCAAGGTTGGGGGACAAGTGAGGATTTTCCTTTGATTTTTGGGTTGATGAAAAATCTTACTATATTTCTCCAACCTTGATGTTTTACTTTGCATCACTGCCACTCTTCTTTGGTTATTTTTCTCTTTAGTTCTTTTTCCCACTTGTAGGAGTAGGTGGCAGGCTTTATTGACAGATGTGATACATGTGTCTTAAATTATCAGTCCCCTGAGAAAGAAAACTGTATTTATATAAAAGTCATAGTTGTGGGTTAGCTTGAGGTTTACAGTTTTTCTGTCTTAACTGGTCTCTGGTCAGTCTCAGATGTCAGAATCTGCACCAGTCTGAGGACAGCGTGGTGTGACAGCCTCTCTACTCCATCATTGGTCTAACCTCAGAGCCCAGTTACTCGTTTGACCAATGAGAATGAAGCTTTGAGGTCATTCCCCGCCCATTTCCAGCTCTGACCAATCAGGGTGTGAAAGGTAAGGGTCCGCCCACCTGTGGAATGAAAGGGTGATCTTTGTCCGACAACTCCATAGTTCAGCCACATGTTGGTCCATCTCTCAGGTCAGGTCTGACTGAAACTAACAGAGACCTGCGGACTCCAGGTGTGTGCAGAGACCATGGAGCCGCTACTGTACCTGTCCGGCGCGCTCGTGCTGTTCGTGCTGTGGATCAGAGTCAAGGGTTTGGATTATGTGATCGTCCATCAGAGGTGGATCTTTGTCTGCCTCTTCCTGCTGCCTCTCTCCGTCATCTTTGATGTTTATTATTATGTGCGCGCGTGGATCATATTCAAGATGTGCTCTGCGCCCAAGCTGCACGACCAGCGCGTGCGCGATATCCAGCGACAGGTGAGCTCCTGATGTCTGTCAGTGTCAGCCTGCACAGGAGTGTGCATGGGAGTGTTGGATTTATGTGTGTAGAGATGTGAGCAGAGATCACTGCAGGGACCAACTGTGACTTTAAGACAGAGCATGTAAGGATCTGTTCAGGTGTGTGACCTACAGCGCGAGGCCAACACAGTAGGTAAAATAATAAGGGTCAGACTGAAGGTTAAGGTGTGTGACTTACAGTAGGATTATGATAGAATAATAATAATATAAACACTGATATGATTAGAGTCAGGCTGCATGAGTTTTACAACTGTTCACCGCTGTATACAGCTATTTTACAACTGTTTATAAGTTTTACTAAATTTTTTACAGCCGTTTACAACTATTTAGATTTATACACAATTGTCAACAACTGTAAACATCTCTGAACACCTAAAAAAACCTTAAAACTGTCACACCTTTTTATATTTCTTTACTGCTGTTTATACCTGTTAACAACTGTGTACACCTGTTTGCAGCTTTTTACAGATTTAAACACCTGTATACACTTCTTTACAAATAATTACACCTTATTATGACTTTTTAGAACTGTGTATACCTGTTAACACCTGTTTACAACTATTAACACATGTGCACAGGTGTTACAACTTAAGTTCTGTTTACATTATACACCTGTTTATTATGGTTTACACCTACGACTACAACTGTTGTATACAGTTATCTTCAACTGTTTACACCCATGTACAGCTGCTTACAACTGTTAACAACTGTGTACAACAGTTACACCTGTTCACAACTTTTTATGAGCGTTTTCGGTATCGCTTTATATTAAGGTCCTGTAATAACCATTAATAAGACCTTTGTAAGTACTTATAAGATGATTATTCACGTTATTGTTTGTTTATAAGACTATATAACTGCTTAATAAGTGTTAAATAAGGTCATTGTAAGGGTTAGGCGTGAGGCCCCACAGGTTAGGTTAGGTATAGGGCCCTGAATGGTTAGGTTTAGGGGAAGGGCTGGGGTAGGGCTCATGAGAGACAAAAGCAGAAGACAAAAAACAAAGAGGGCTAGGTTCCATATACCTTATAGATTAAGTTGTCCTGTATTAACTATTACAATGACCTAATTAAACACTTATTTAGCAGTTATATAGTCTTATATACAAATAATAATGTTAATAAGCATCTTATACGTACTTACAAAGGTCTTATTGATGCTTATTACAGGACCTTAATATAAAGCGTTACAGAGTTTTCTTTACAACTGTTGATGACTTATTTTTTTTATATCTGTACAGCTGTTTAAAACTGTTAATTTTTTAAAACTATTAATGCTTGTGTACACATTTTAACAACTTTTAAAAACTGTTCACCTCTGTGTAAATGTTTTATAACTGATTGACCTGTTCACAGCTCTTTGCAACTATTACTTTTTTCCACTGTTTTTACCTGGTTACAACTGTAAACCTATTTACACCTGTGTTGACTTGTTTCAATATGAGTCCAGCTGTCGACACCTGTTTACACCTGTATACACCTCTTCTCAGTTATAAGATCTCATAAGTCTGTAGGACGTCCTCAGTCTATAGCATGTCCATAGTTATCAGGATGTCTTCAGCATCAGGGTGTCCTCAGTAGTAATGATGTCCCAAGTGATCAGGATTTCCTCAGTGATCAAAATGCCCTCAGTGACCAGGATGTCTTTTCACTGACAGGCAGATGGAGATTGAGCAGCTCGTAGACAGGTGTTCTGTCTCATGTAGTGTGATTTCTGTTTTTCTTCATTCAGGTGCGTGAGTGGAGGAAGGACGGCAGTAGGACCCACATGTGCACAGGTAGACCCGGCTGGCTCACAGTGTCCCTCAGAGTGGGCAAATATAAAAAAACCAACAAAAACATCATGATTAACATGATGGACATCCTGGAGGTGGACACACACAGACAGGTAGGCAACATACACACACACACACACGCACACACACACACACACACACACACACACACACACACGCACACGTACTCGCACACACACACACACACACACACACACACACACACACACACACACACACACACACACACACACACACACACAGAGTTGTTATTTAAGTATAGACTGGACATCCTGTTTCAACCCTGTTTACAGTCCTGTCTGAGTAGACCAGGAAAGGCACAGACCAGCATGTTCAAGGAAAGCCACCCCTCATGACCCTCCTCAGCTAATGTAGTCCCTGCATTCCAGGTGCTAAACTTTTCTGCTCACCCAACATTTAAGAGGTGAAGGAAAGGCTAAAGGTTTACAGATGTAAATACACATTAAAGATCAACAATAAACAGTCGCCTTTCCTCCATCACTTACAGGATTTTATAAAGTGTTTACATGAAATGATCAATAAAAACTTAAGTGGAATTTTATAACTGCCCTGTAACCCACCACTCCATTGTGAGAGCCCTGCTGCCTTCACACTTAACCTATAGTGGGAGGCAAACTGAACGCCTGGCTTCTTGCTCTGGACTTCTTCTGCAGTAGGTAGGACCAACCCTCGGGCTTCTTACTTAGGGATCACCTCACCTAGTGTCATTCTAGTAAGTGCACATGCAGGTTTAGGCCCAGGGTGATCACTCACTGTACCTGCAATCAGCTTCTTCCCCCATTGAGGCAGGAACAGACTCTGGGGATGGGCCTCACATACTCTAACTCCAAACACAGGCTGAAAGGCTTTGCTTCATGTAGGGTTCTGTTTTATGTCTTCTAGACTAGAGCTGGAAGGACAGAGGGACAAAAGACAGAGGGACAGAGGACAGATAAACATACGACAGAGGGAAAACAGGCTTAGGGACAGAGGAAAGAGGGACAGAAGACAGAAGAGAGGAGAGGGACAGACAACAGAAGGAAGGACGACAGAGAGACAGATAGAGGACAGAGGGAAAGAGGGACAGAGATACAGAGGACAGAGGGACGGACAACAGAAGGAAGGAGGACAGAGGCACAGATAGAAGACAGAGGGAAAGAGGGACAGAGATGCAGAGGACAGAGGGACAGAGGGACAGACAACAGAAGGAAGGAGGACAGAGAGACAGAAAGAGGACAGAGGGGAAGAGGGGCAGAGATACAGAGGACAGAGGGAAAGAGGGACAGACAACAGAAGGAAGGAGGACAGAGGGACAGATAGAAGACAGAGGGAAAGAGGGACAGACAACAGAAGGAAGGAGGACAGAGAGACAGGGAGACAGGGGACAGAAGACCGAGGAAAGGGGATGGGGGAAAAGAGGACAGAGGGAAAGAGGGACAGCAAGACAGGAGACAGAGGACAGAGGGACATGGAGAAAGAGGACTAAGGGACAGTTGGACATGTGACACCTGTCACTGACTTGTCACAACTGTCACTCACACATTTTACACCTGACACACTGTACCTGTCTCTGACACGTCACAACGTTCACAGACACGTTTCACATCTGTCACTGACAAACAGTTGAATAAATCTTGCAGAAGATTTGAGACAGGACACTCTGACAGTGTTCAAATCCAGGCTAAAATTATCTGTTGTTTTTAGCTTTATGACAACTGAAACTACTTTATCTGCACTCCTCGCTGTTCATTTCATGAATCAATGTTTTTTAATGTTTTTAATGTTTTGATTTCATTCTGCTTTCTAGTTATTTTATTTTATTTTAGCTGTAAAGCACTTTGAATTGCCTTTTGTATGAATTGTGTTCTACAAATAAACTTACCCTACCGTGCCTTGGGCTGGGGTAAAAGTAGAGTCACTCACACTCAGAGACTGCTTTGCACTTTTTTTTTTTAACTTAGAAAATCAATCATAATCATGTTTTAAAAATGTTTTACCTTCTGCTGTCTGTTTCATTTTTGTATTTTTTAAGTTGTCAAAGGCCACCTCTAGTCATTTAGAGATGATGCCAGTGGCTGAATTAGAAATATGACGAACATCCTCTGACAGCTGCTCACTGCTCTGTGTCCTTTAGGTGGTGAGAGTCGAGCCGCTGGCTAACATGGGTCAGGTGACAGCCCTCTTGACCTCTATTGGCTGGACTCTGCCAGTGCTCCCTGAGCTGGATGACCTCACTGTGGGTATGTTCTCCATGTCACTGTGGAGTATTGTCTTCATCGTTGCTGTCTGAGTTCAGCTGTTGCTGGAGGACGTACTCCATCAGTCTCTGCTCCCTGCTCAGAGTCTCCGTCACTCCTCAAATCATATTACAGGCCTGATGTTGTAGCTCAGGAGATGAAACTGGGAGGAAATGGCTGCAGAGCTGGAGGCTCCCCTGGATCAGGTTTCATAATGGATTTCCTGATGCCATAAACTGCACATCAACAACATAATGTTTTCCCATTAAGCCGGGGTACATTCATTTATCCTGACGTCTGTGCAGACAAACACAGTCACCACAGTGGGCAGCTGCAGCTTTCTGCTCGCACTCTGTCTCTGCAGTGCTCAGCTGAGGATGTTAAATCTTTGACCACAAACACTCACTGCTATCAAACGTTTGTTCTGTCCTCTCAGGTGGCCTGGTGATGGGAACAGGCATCGAGTCTTCCTCTCACATTTATGGGCTGTTTCAGCACATCTGCGTTGCGTTTGAACTGGTGCTCGCTGATGGCAGCTTGGTGCGCTGCACTGAGGTTAGTGAAGAGTTTCTCAAACAACCTAACCCCGAGTCACAAGCCTGAGCATGAGCCTAAGTGAGGTCCAGAGACGGCACTCGGTAGACCACGAGAGGCTTAACAGCTCAAGACACTCCTTGGTTTCATACCCGCCCATCTGTTCTGATTAGACAAAGCTAATATGAGAGCTAGCCTGAGCTTTATGGCTATTGTTAGCCACCAGAGCCAGTTTGAGTTGGTAACAGAAATTTAGGGCCCTGACTTAGCACACCTGATCCAGAGCCATAAGCCATTTAATACCAACATACAACTCCTGATCCAGCAACCCACCAAGACCTAACCCTGAGGCTGACACCCTACAGGTGTGCTACAGGTGTGCTACAGGTGTGCTACAGGTGTGCTACAGGTGTGCTACAGGTGTGTGTGTTCTTGTTCAAACAGGAGATGATCTTTTCTGTCTTACAGGAGGAGAACTCAGACCTGTTCCACGCAGAATAGTCCCAGCTAAGCCCTGGGTAAAGCTGCACTACGAGCCCGTCCAGGGACTGGAAAACATCTGCAAGCGCTTTGCCGAAGCATCAGAGAACAAGCAGAACACGTTCGTGGAAGGTCTGCAGTACAGTCTGGACTCTGCAGTCATCATGACAGGAACCATGACAGACCACGCAGAGCCTGATAAGGTGAGGTCTTCCCTTTCTCTTTGACCCTTTTTGGTAGGGGAGGGGTTGGGGGATATATCAGTGTAGCATTAACCAGAAGGGTCGTGAACTGAGCCCAAAGTTATTGTAATTAACAGTAATAAACCTTTGAGATTCAAGCTATAAAACTTTATTAATATGACATTTGTTCCTGCGCAGGCGTGTGCGTAGACATGTTCATTATTCTGCTCTGTGTCACAGCAGCTAGCTCCACAGCTAACAGCTGACAGTTGACTGTCACAAACAGATCAAATAACAACTCTAAACAACTCGAAGGTTCAGATCTATCAGACTTTGTTTCCTGAGTGAGACTCAGCGCCTCCTTCTGCTGAGGGACAGACTGACAGCAGGAGAGGAGGCTCTGGACAGCTTCACAGGAGCTACCTCAGAAAGTGTCAGTTTCTCCAGTTCCTCAGTGAGTCACTGTCAGTTAATGTAACTCTGACAGAGGAAATGTTCCTGTGCAGAGACATTTCTAAAAAAACAGATTAAAATGATGTTAGTCAGCTCATATTTTTGATTATTTATTAAAAGTCACCTTTCCCTGAATTTCCAGGAACACTGATGCATAAAGAAAAGAAAGAGGAGTATTTCAGATAAACTAGTCTGTGCGTGTTTTCAAGCAGCAGTTTTCTGAGTGGATTTGTTAGAGTAATCAGGTGGTAGCGGTGGGTGTGAAAAAATCTTTTCTCCAAAAGGGGGCACAGTAAAAAAAGTTTTAGAATCACTGATCCAGAAAGTGTGAAGAGTTTGGACTTGTGCCTCACAGTGGGAGACCCTTGATTCCGTTTGAAATACTTGGTGAGGTGAGAGCTAAGACTGGGGTCCAGACAGACTGTGGATTAATGCCTCCTGCTTCTGAGTTTAACTTCAGCCCAGGGTTTGGGTTCAGTTTTTTCCCTGAGCCGACACAAACCAGGGTGAGCAGAGCCAAGGATGGAGCAGAGAAGATGGTCTCAACACTTTTAGTCAAACTGTTTGACTGTTTACTCTGACTAACGATAGATAGATAGATAGATAGATAGATAGATAGATAGATAGATAGATAGATAGATAGATAGATAGATAAATGGATAGATAGATAGATAGATAGATAGATAGATAGATAGATAGATAGATAGATAGATAGATAAATGGATAGATAGATAGATAGATAAATAGATAAATAAATAAAGACTGTTGTCATTTGTTGTGCTATCAGATTAACAGGATTGGGCTACACTTTAAACCCTGGTTCTTCAAACACGTGGAGGGATACCTGACAGGTAACCACAGCGGAGTGGAGTACATCCCTTTAAGACAGTACTACCACAGACACACACGCAGCATCTTCTGGGAACTTCAGGTACACACACACACACACACACACACACACACACACACACACCAAAAGCCATTAGTGTAAAAAGCCCAGCTTCCTCTGTAGTAAATGGTGTGATGAATTATGCATGGTCTCAGTTTGACAGATGTCTGCAGGGGAGAGAAAGAGAGTACCTCTCTCTTGAAATGAACCACACAGAGAAAAATGATGGAATCAGAGAGATCTGAAAAACACAATTTGAAAATCGAAGAGATCAGCAAGTGGACAGACACTTTTAGTAAAGATATATAGCATGAACCCAGAGAGGAATTTAAACACACGACTGTCACTCAAAGCTCATGACTGCCGTGTGGACACTTACCAGACTGTGACAGACCAGGATGTAAACATGTGTCAGTAAATCAGAAACCCTCTCAAACCAAAAAGAGCACACAGACTGCTGAGTCTGAGACCTGGTTCATAATAAAAGAACCAGATCCAGAGAACTGCACCAAGTCAGAATGTTAATAGTTGAGTATTTCAGAGTTAATTGACTGGTTCATTATTTCATCGTATTCCCTTATTTGACTTTGATCCTAAAATCTGTTTCTGTTAATCATTATTTATAGCTTCACTTATTATTTCCTCTCTATATTGAGTCCATGTTTGGTCAGAACCTTGGCCCCAAACCAACTTTTTTATTAAATAAGAGTCAAAGTCTAATCTGTATTTTTAATATCAGCAGTTAATGTTGCTTGTTTGTGGTCAAACCTATTAACTGAGGTTGGATAAATACGACACATTTAATAACACACCGACAGACGTCGCTGGTGTTTCAGTGTAATGTGTGACCATGCTAACTGGTGACTCTCTGCCGTTAATCACTGATACCTCCAGCTGAGAGTCACCAGTTAGCATTGCCGCTAATTCCAAAACAACGGTTGCTCTGCAACCATCCAAAGTTAATAGATGTAGCCTCTGTTGTATAGAACCGTTTCTAAAAACTGAGCACAGAACAACTGTACATTTTGATGCTGCTAACAGGTTGAATTCAGTGTTTAAAAACTCTAGCTTGTTTGAGTGAATGGAGCTAAATGCTGCTTCTGTGGTCATCTTTATGATGATGTAGACTGATAATCCCTCATTAAGACAAGAGCCGCTCAGACATGGAGACACACAGCTCCAGCCTTAACTCCAGGCCCTGACAACCTGAAAAAACAGATGCTAAAATTCAGAGGTCCTTAATTTAACCCTGCTTTATTCACTTTATGTTCAGCTTGTCTCTTATCACCCCCACCTGTAGAAATAAAAGTACATTATTACCAAACAATAACAGAGTCGTCAGTGCTGGCAGCAACCTGGGGAAATTCTCCTGCAGCATCCTGAACCATCACCTGCAGGGCTACACCCAACCTCCACGTCCATCAGAAACAAGAGAAAACCTGTGTTTCACTGAATCGATGTATCATACTTTGAAATGTGCTGTTCGAACTGGAAACCTAGAAACTTCAATGAATTCCCCAAAGCAGAGTGGTGAAACAGGGCTGCAGTCTCAGCTTTAAAGAGATCAAACATGACCATACCAGTGTTTCTCCTACCATTATAGTGGAGGGCTCTGCTCGGCTTTCGAGCTCTTTTTTACCCATTTTGTTTGTTGTTATTTTTGTTCTGACAAATCAAACCTGTTTTTCAAAGGCAATCACAGCAAATGCTGACGGTTGAGTCCGTGTACACCGTTAAAATCGAACGCGCTAAGTAGTGAAAAGTCCAGCATGGACAGTAAACACAACAATAATCAAATCAATATAATTGGGTTCAAACATTTTGAAGCTGAGTCACAATTAATTTAATTAAGCTGAGTTTCACCATCATGACGTGAAATTAATGACCATTAAACATTTCAGAATACAGAATAAAATGATCGTTTGATTTCTCTATCCATTCATCACTAGGAGCATGGAGTGCTTTTTTTCCCCCTCATCTTTTTCCCCTTTTTGTACCAACTAATCACAGCTTTAAGCAGACTGCGTCATAACTAGTAACAGGGTCAACCACACCTCCTCACGAAGTTTAAAGTTTCTGTTCCCTTTTTACTCTGAGCTGCTCTCAGAAACTTCTGAATCACTCCGAAGCTCAAACTCCTTGCTGAGAGTTTTGGGGCTAAGTTAGGAATTCTCTGAGCGGACTCTGAGAAGCTTTGTGAATATAAATCATTCTTTTATTTTACAGACTAAACAGCCTGATGGTATATATCTTATTCACAGGCTTTACCCAAGGCTGTGAACCATGGGAAAACACTGCATACTAATTCCATCCAGCTTAACATTTTCCAGTTGGTCACTGAACCTGTCGTCCTGTAGGAGGTGAAGTGTAGGGTCCTCCCACCAATCAGGAGTTTGAAAAGTGGAACAAACACCACGCTAAAGCCTTCACACAGAGATCTACACAACTATTCTCATAGCCGACAGAAACGCCCCCCACAATGGATCCCAGGCCCAGCTGGGCCAATTTCCCCTTTTGAATCCCAGCCCACCAAAAAGAGCCATCTCCTGGTCTTCATGCAGCCATCACATCACCTGACAAGGGGCTCCTTCCAGGCGTTCTGTCCTCTGTGGAGTGTTTGGGGGATAAAGGGGGTACATGGATTGGAGCCTGGGGTGGGGACTGTTCAGGTATGATGCACAGAGGTTATGGAGGCATCAGGTGTTTACAGGTATGTTGCTGTTGTTGCTTCTTCTTAGGACATTATCCCCTTCGGGAACAACCCAGTGTTTCGCTGTCTGTTTGGGTGGATGGTTCCTCCTAAGATCTCTCTGCTAAAGCTCACCCAGGGGGAGACCATCAGACGCCTGTATGAACAGCACCATGTAGTCCAGGACATGCTGGTGCCCATGAAGCACCTGCAGGATGCCATCACACGCTTCCACCAGGACATCCAAGTGAGACTCTGCTCCAATACCTGATGTCTATGGCCTGTCCCCTGCTTCATGTAGCTTCTGCTGTTGTCTCAGGTTTACCCCCTGTGGCTGTGTCCCTTCCTGCTCCCCCCTGGCAGGGGGATGGTCCACCCCAAAGGGCAGGAGGAGGAGCTGTATGTAGACATCGGGGCTTATGGAGAGCCCAAAGTCAAGCACTTTGAAGCCACAGCAACGACGCGTCGGTTGGAAAAGTTTGTCAGGGATGTGCATGGGTAAGTCTCTTTTTTCAATCTTAGCATTTCAGTAAACTGTGTTTGTGATTCCTGCGTATCTGAAATTACTTATTATTTCTGTGTTATTAATCTGCCTCCTGCAGCTTCCAGATGCTGTATGCAGACGTCTACATGGACAGAGAGGAGTTCTGGGAGATGTTTGATGGACAACTGTATCACAGACTGAGAGAAGAGCTTGGCTGTAAGGACGCCTTTCCTGAGGTGTACCACAAAATCTGTAAATCTGCCCGACACTGACCCTCACCCCCAGCTGGCGCTCTCTGCAGCTGATCCAGCACCTGGATCTTCCTGGAAGCTCCTCAGAGTTCTTCAAGGTGATCAGTGTCTCTAAGAAAAGCTGACATTTGATTTCTTTGTGAGCAGTATCTGCTGATCTGTGAATGTACAGTCAGAGCTAAATGTGGCGTCACTTTTAAATGTCATGAAAATATGCTTTTTTTGTTTTTACATCCATCTTTCTAAAGAAATAAATCGTAATCATTTATCAATCTTTGTTTACGTAATATCTATCTATCTGTATATCTATCTATCTATCTATCTATCTATCTATCTATCTATATATATATATATATATATATATATATATATATATATATATATATATATATATATATAAATATAGCCCAGTGGTTTTTCAAAGTGTGAGGTGCTCCCCTCCCCTGGGCGGCGCCAAAGGAGGCACGAGAAAAGGAACAAAAAACAAAGCAAAAAATACAAATAATCATGAATAAAAAATGTCTGAGATCTGTTTCACAAAGCAGTTTCAATAAACTCTGAGTCTAATTCTGAACTGTGAGTTGATCTACTTTGAGATAGAAAACTCTGAGTTTTCGGTTTCAAAACAGCTGATTAGAGTTAGCTTAATCAACCTGGAGTTGTTCCACCTTGGCTGTTTCCCATAGCCAAGGTACCTCGCCTTGCCTTGCCTTTGAAGGCAGTGCCTCCGAAGCCACTTCCTTCCAATCCAAGGCAAGTGTCCTGCCTCTGCTCAAAAGGAGATGCTAATGGATGAATGAAACATTTGGATCTCCTATGATCTTACAATCTCTGGTATCCAGTTGCTGCCCTGCGCTGCCCTGCGCTGCCCTGCGCTGCCCTGCGCTGCCCTGCGCTGCGCTACAGAGATGCATCCAGTGTGAATTGGTGCTTGCACCAAAACCGCGGCCCTTTATGTGTGGGTCAGAGTCGCCTAAGCCCGTCCTCTCTCTGCTTTTCATTTGAGTGATATTTAGTGACTGAACTAATAGGTCGGAGTCAGTTGGGAGCCTTGTGTTGTTTAAACCTGCCCATATCATCTCCCTGTCATGTCACCAGGGCAGTGGCGATTTTGGGGAGTGGCCTGGGGTGGCCAGTGCCACCCCTGAAAACTCATTGGCCACCCCATTGGCCACCCCAGATCTGATAGGTAGTTGGCCAAGTTTGTCAACACAAGAAACAAGAGAAATGCTGTCAATCAATGGTGATGGCTGACTGACGGATCTAGAGTCAGTTTTACACTTTTAACTACCAGCATATGATCGGACTGAGGCTGCAGAGAGCTGATTTCTGATCAGTGGAGCTTTTTCCAGTGACCATGTAGGTCTTGGATCAGTATAGCCACGAGATAAGCACGCTGCATCTCCGTGTCACCTGCACCTGCTGACAACATTCATTGTAACTTGATAAAAATGGATTCAGACGATTGAGAGGTATGGTAATTTACAGTGTTGGGCAGTAATCTCAAATAGCATCGTTAGTAGCTTAACTACATTTTTCAGTAACGACGTGGCACCGTGGTTTACAAAAAGAAAGTTCATCTCAAAAGCTTGGTTGAGTTTTTGGTCATGCAGCACAATAGCGAACGCAAAAGTTACATTAAATATTTTCAAATGATTCATATTGATGTGCTTGAAGCGAAGCTTTCTCCTGCAGTCTCATCTCACACTTGTAAGGATCAGACACTGACGCCATCCAAACACCGTGGTGTCTGACCAATAGAAGCGGAGGAACTGTTGATGTCGTCACTCAACAATCCCTGCCTGCGACTTCACTGCCCACACACACACACACACACACACACACACACACATGCCTGCTTCAGTTCACTGAGAGATGACAGAAAAGGAAGGAGAAGAGGAGCAGCCGGAGCAGTCACCTACCTAAATCGACGAGTTTATGTAAAAAAAATAAAATAAATGGAGAAAAGTTCTGTGTTCAGATGCCTACTGTGCCAACCCAAGGGGAAGTTTCTGTCAACTTCAACAACTTCAGACACAAATCAGAGAACCCATATACAGGGGACTACTAAATATGCAGAAGCAGCAGTTAAGCTAACCACCACATGTCAACTGTAGAATAAGACGTCAACACAAACAAGCTACTTTTCAACAGCAAACAATTTGTGTGGCAGTAAATTGATTAAATTAAGCGTGAGGATGTAGTGGCAGTGTTTGAGTGTGTGTGAGGTGGGGGATAAAATAATTAAATTGATACATATAGGAGATATGGGAGAAAATGATCCAACAGTAAAACAAAAATCTGTATTCAGTATTACTGTTAACACTAACAAGCAAATGGCTAAAAAAATAATACAAAGGGAAACAAAAGTGATGACATTAACAATCAAATGTCTTAATCTTACACTGAAGACCAAAACAGAGTTCAGTAGTAGAGAATAAAGCAATATACTTAATAAAAAAAACTTGATTTAAGTAGACACTGATAGTAAAATAAACAATTTACCAAATTCTCTCTCTCTCTCTCTCTCTCTCTCTCTCTCTCTCTCTCTCTATATATATATATATATATATATATATATATATATATATATATATATATATACACATATATATATGTATGTATGTGTGTGTGTGTGTGTGTGTGTGTGTGTGTGTGTGTGTGTAAGATAGAGAGAGAGAGTATAATTCCGTGATACCAAGGCCGCCCCAGACAAACTTTGTGTCCCATCCTGGCCACCGTGATAAAAATGTCCTGGATACGCCACTGCTCCAGGGAATTAGTGAATATTTTATTGAACATTAGGTGTCGTGAATTTTGTGCTATTAGGTGTTCCCCTACAATTATAAAAGCCTTAATAGCCTTTTGTAATTTATCTTATTTACGTGACAGGATGCCATTTGTCTGTACCGGTGGCGTCATTAGGCCTAATTTGAGGGGCTGAAGCCCCCCCTCAAAACATCATTAAGCCCCCCTAAATGAGTTGAGGTAATTTCAACATACTACTTAGACACGCTGTGGTTTTCGCGGGAGATATGTAATCGCAAACGAGTTGAGTCTTTTAAATAGCTTTTGTAAATAAATGGTGATAACCGATCCACAGTTAAGAGTGAGCTGCTCGTTCTGAAACGTGCAGGCAATTTGTATACAGTAATGGCCTGCAAACAAAGACACAGAATCGTTTATTTTTGTTCACTGAAAAGCGCTGTTCAAAAGAGTCGACTCGTCTGAGAACGTCCCATCTCTCGTGAAAACCATCGCGGTACTAGGACAACACAAGTTACGAAACAAAGCCTCTTTTTAGTAGTGGAAGGAGATAACACTTTGATAGTAGAAGCTAGCTTAACTAATGTCGTAAAAACGACTCACAAAGGACACACAAGACCGTTTGGAGGGCTGAAGAGTTTATCTGATGAGGCAGAGACAGGCTAAACTTTCATATTGACTCCGTCTCTATTTCCTTGTTACTGGACGGACAGTCAAAAGGATGGAGTCTATCTTCTTGTCATGGACTCAGGAGTAAAGCAAGACACAAGAAGTCTTTGTTTAAGCCATCAATATAGAATGGATATCAGGAAGTTTTTCCAAAAAGTAAGTATTTTTCACTGATGGTCGTTAACAATTGACTTTAGTCCCCCGCTAACAGTAGTTTATGATTATTAATTATGATTATTATCATATTATTATGATGAATATAACTATAATAATAGAGACTCCGCCATCCCTATTGATCTGTAGGAGTCAGGGCAGAGGAGCACAGGGAATGAGATGACCTCCACTGGAAAGGTGAGTCTAAAGATAGAGTCATTTGTCTGTAGGACACTGAAAATAAATAAAATAAAATTTGAATAAGTAATATGGTAAAAATGAGATAGCCTAACTCGGTGGGTAATAATAACAGCTAAAGCAGAGCGGTCATAAAATTAGAAGTAATCTGGTCTAAAAAGGAGAAATAAAACAGGTTACGAGGATTTAAATAAATAAAATAATAACAATAAATTATACTAAATACAATCAGCTGAAAGCCAGACTAAAAAGGTAGGTCTTGAGTTTACTTTTAAAAATATGAACAGTAGAATATAATAGAATAGAATAGAAAACACTTTATTTATCCCCGAGGGGAAATTCAGGAGTCACCGCAGCATTTAAGAAAACAAAAGTAAGAAAGAGTATAGAAAGTGCAAAAAAGTCCATAAGAAATTAGATGACGACATCCCATCCACCACTCGTCCACCACTCTCCAGCCCAGCCAGTCTCCACCTCCACAGGGTCCAGGACTGAGCCACCCCAGAAGTCCATTCAGTCTCTGTCTCCTGGATCCTGTCTGCTTACAGCAGGCGA
Source organism: Halichoeres trimaculatus (assembly GCF_033239565.1). Lineage (NCBI taxonomy): Eukaryota > Metazoa > Chordata > Actinopteri > Labriformes > Labridae > Halichoeres > Halichoeres trimaculatus. Next base: position 37,483,429 of record NW_027437182.1, on the reverse strand, counting down.
AGCTCCTCCGATGTGTCGCGGTGTCCGATGTCAGCTCCGTCAGCCACGTCCATGAACGATGCCGCTGGGTTAGCACAGGTAGCTCGTCCATCCCCCGGGGCTAGATCCCACGTTCCCAACAACGATGGATGGAAGGACAGGTCCACATCGTCACCTCCCAGCTCACATCCGAGAACCAGCACTTCGTCCTCATCTCCTCCTCCTCAGCTCAAGGGAAATCATCAAGCCCTACACTAGTTAGCATTGACATGCTACAGGCTGCTAACAGCTAATTTCACATGTAAACAATGCAGCCATGGTTACATGTAGGATCTCCAGACAAACACAGGAGAAAAGTAGTAAAAAGTATCGCCGAAGCCACAAAAAGTTTGGTGTCCGTGACCGACAATGAACCATACAAAGTGATGATCCACTCTAAATACAAAGATTACGAAAAAGAGACAAAAAAATTACAAGAAACGGACAAAGACGAGAGAGCTGCTGCAACAGGCAGCTACTTGGGCAGCGCCTAGCAACGGAAAATGTAGTAGTAGCAGTAGGAGCTACCCTCAGGTCTTTAGGTAGGCTGTTCCACAGATAAGATAAGATAAGATAAGTCATACTTTATTAATCCCCGGAGGGAAATTCAAGATGGGGGACACAATAATAGAAAGAGGCTTCCCCAAGTGTTTTAATTCTAACTTCAGGTACCATTAAAGACGACCTGAGAACCCGACTTGGCTCAAATGATAAAAGCAAATCTGATAAATATAAAGGAGCAAAACCATTAAGAGGTTTTTTAGACTAATAAAAGAACCTTAAATTCTATTCTAAATCTTTTCTAGTTACTTAAGTGCCAAAATTTTATCAGTCTGACTCCAAAATACAAAACTATTATTGTGTTGTCTGTGAAAGTAATGGCATTAGCCTCTATGTTGACCAGTTATTAACTCTATTTGTTGTGTTTCGTTTGTTACACATTTGATCATTTGTAACTCCTGGGGCTGAAGCCCCCCCTGTCCCTAAATCCTAGCCCCTGGTCTGTACATTCTTGTGTTCGCGTCTCCTCTTTTTCTCTGAGTTGCACACGGCACCCTGATGCGCGCGCGCACACACACACACACACACACACACACACACACACACACTAGTTTTTAAATTTTGGCACATACCAGGTTATAGAATATATAATAATAATAGGTTATGTTTTTCTTCTGATGTTTTAAATTTTCAGATATTGGCATTTGCCTGGTATTATCTTTCCCTATATTGTTTAATTTTGGTATTTTGGTGTAAGCTTGATAGATTTTTCTCAAGATGGTTTCAATTTTGAAATTTTGGCATATACCTGGTAACTCTGTATCATTTAACTTTATCATTTTTGTATAAGGACATAAAGGACTCAAGAACCAAAGATAGAACAAAGGAAACAAAGGTGAAGGAAAATCATGTCTTTGACAGGAAATTCAAAAATTTAGAAAAAAATAAAGTCTGGCCTGAGAGGCTTTATATAGTTTACCCAGTTTTCCCAGCTTGAATCAAAAAGTTCCAATTTTTGATTAACACGTGCTGCAATCTTTTCCATTTTGTAAATATCTATTGTGATGTCCATCCATGTTTTTATAAAAGAGCTCTCCTGGGATAGCCAGTTCTTTGTTAAAGGATAATACTTAGAATACTTTATGAAGATAGTGAAAGGCACTGGAGAAAGCAGGCCTTGAAATGTCAGCTTGTGTTGGTAACTCCACTGATGGAGCTGCTTACATGCAGAGACAGTACAAAGGCCTTTCTGCACCGCTTTCTCACAAATCTCCCCAACAAGTCCACATATGGTGTCCTGCACATGCTGACCTTGGTGTTGTCAGATACCACTGGAGTCCACTTCACTATTTTCACTGTTAAACAATGTAGCAGTCTTCATGTGGGAGTCCTACAAACGGATGCTTCAGTGGGAGAAAGTCAGTGAGGACAAGAGGCACAGATGGCTAGCTCCAATAGGAGCAACCAGGAGGCTGGCAAAAGACGAGGCCCTGAGAAAAGTTTTTTGGGTGTTTTGGAAACCCTGATAATGCTCTTTATGTTGACGTGGTGATCACACTAACAACATAGAGCAAGACCAGTTCTTATGGGTCCACCACTGGCTGCATGAGGAGGGTGGACATGCTCAGGAACCTGAAGAGAGCAGACACAGTGAGGAACTTGAGGAGGACCTGGAGCTAGAGAGCAGTTGTTCTTCTTGTAAAAAAACTGCCCCATATGCTGCTATGCTATCCTGTCCCAATATGCTAAGCAATACTTACCCTATCAATGCTCTAGGGTACAAGTTTTTGCTTACCCTGTCACACAAATGGCCCGTGAAAGGACCTTTTCCACACTGAAATTTGTGAAGACCAGTCTTAGATCGTCCATGAGCTAAGACCGCCTAGAGGAAATGAAAATGTAATGCTAATATTAATTCACAAAGTATGGTGAGTCTAGCCCAAAAAAGCTACACAGGTAACGTCTGAGACCCCCTCTTCAGGTAGGATAAGCAGTTGACCTACAATTTTCATTTATAAAATGAACATTGGTGTTTGCATGTACTATTAGCTATGACCAGCTGACATCTAAATCATTTGATGACAAAATAATATATACTTTTTAATTCCACATGTTATATAAATGATAGAAAGGAAAACATTGGAAAAATTGGTAAGGGTAATGAAGAAATTACAAAAGAGAAAAGTATTGGACTGTATGGAGCTGTCATCATGGTTGTGTTAAATAGACTTACTGTCAGTTTAGTAGTGTTATAATTATTAAAATTACATTTTTCTCCATACAGTTCCAAATTTTATTTTTGTCCCAAGCCTAAAAATGGTCTTGTCTGTATTGTTTTAATTTTCTCAAAACACAGTCCTCCTTGCCTCATTCAATAAACACAAGTCTGTTTGGTCCATGTCAAACAAGGACCAATCAATACCATGAAGAGAGAGAAAGAAAGAAGCAGATTTGAGTATGTCTCAGCTCATTTGCTTCTGATAAGTACTCTTACTCTGTGTAATCAGTGTGAGGCACACAGAGTGTCTGCAGTTCACCACTCTGCCACTGCTTCAAGGGGGGTCGCTGTTTCCCAGCGACAGTGAAATAGAATAATATACAACAATACAATTGTCACATTTTATGGACAAAAGAAGGAACGCTTCACGAATTTGCGTGTCATCCTTGCGCAGGGGCCATGCTAATCTTCTCTGTATCGTTCCAATTTTAATATATGTGTTAGAGAACTAACACAAACTTTGCCAGCAACCGCTCCCCACTATATAGGATACTGTCCCTGCACACCCCACACTCCTGGTGGGCCACACAACAACCTCATTGGGGATCAAACTGCTTCTACTGAATGAATGAGATCACAGCCTGAATCTCTGGACAATCCCAATCAGGTTGTTGTCTTTTTTTAATCTCTGATACTCAGCATAACTTAGTTTGACTGATTCTGTGATGTGTTTTCAGTTCTTTTGGATATCATAGTGCATGCTGGGAAATTCAGAGGCACTGAGTGTACGTCAGAGTGTGGGGACTGGGCAGGAGCAAGAACAATAGGCTGAACCCCCCACCCCCCTCAAGAAGCTCTCCAGCACCACTCTGACCCCTCAGGGCTGGGCGGGTGTCAGTGGTCAAGTGCTGCATGAGGGACCCAGTGGAGAGAGAGGGAGGGTAAGGAGACACACACACACACACTCAAGAAAAGAAACTGGTCTGCTCTTGTTTGAGTTGCGTCATCCTGTAGAGCCGGAAGCGATGAGGCAGACACCAGCAGCAGAAAATTCCTCTCTGTTCTAAACACTGAAAAACACAGAAACACAGGACACTTATCTGAACTTCCACCGGCAGCTGGCTTCACCTTCAACCCCTGTGTGCAGTTAAAAAAAAACAGCACATATATGTCTGTGACCCTCCAGCTGATCTGGACTCAGAACGAAAGAATAAAAGAGTACTCTTCCTCCTTCTGTATACTTTAATGTCTGCTAACTGAAACCTGCCTCTAAAATCAGGATGGTTTCCATTCTGATAGTTAAAAACAGCTGCTCTGCTGTAGTTGTGTTTACTGTTAAAATGATTAGATGCAGTACCACCAACTTGCCACTGAGTGTCACAGTCTGACTGTCTTCAGAGGAGCTTCTTGGTGGCTGCCCTTCTCCATGACACTAAGGCCCCGTTTACACGGAGACTCCCGCAACGATTCTTCCTTTGCGTTTTCAAAAGCCGCCCACGTTTACATGAGGACGGCGTGAAAACGATCCGCGTTCATACGACTCCAGGAGGAGAAGTCTCCTCTTCTGTTCTTTCTTTTTCTGCCGTTTTGTTGTGTGAGACGGTCGGCAATCCAACCATAACGCGCATTACCGCCAACTACTGGCTCAACTGGAAATGTGGCTGAGTGCGGAGCCTTCACCTGAAACTGCGAGTGCGCATGCGTTGACGTCAGCGTTTCACCCTGAGACGCTCCGCTCTGTGTTTACACGAAGCTGGATGGAGGAGCGGATTCAGATCTTTCCACTCTGGGGAGCGTTTTCAAAAGTTTGCGTTTTCACTGAAAACGCAACGTGGTCTCGTCTAAATGGAAGGCCAAAACGCAACGAAATGTTTGCGGAATCGACCGTTTTCGGCGTCGTGTAAACGGGGCCTAAGGACGCGGTCACACTGGCCAACCGTGCCGTGCCGTGCCTAAGCACGCTTCAGCCGTAAAGCACGTTTGGAATGGCCAGTGTGACCGCAACTGTGCCGTTCTCAAGCACGATTCCCTTCCGTGCGTCGGCACGCTTCGGAGAGGTGGGCTTCGGCACTGTTAACTTCATGCACGAGCACAAGCACGCGGACAGCACGTGTGATCCTTGACGTATGATCACCATGAGCGCATCCCTCGATGATCAATTTAAACAAAGCAGGGGTGTTAGAGGGCTGTGTCGGGCCAAAACAACTTAATATAAGTCCAAAAGTCTCTAAAGTTGTAGCAGTGCTCTCTGCGCTATATTGTGCTGACTGATGAGAATGCGCTTCATGTAAACATACGCTTCACGATGACGTAAGCGGACCATGCGCGTGTGTGAAAAGTCTGGTTTATATTGGGGTAGTGTGACCGCTGGCTGTACTCTCCAGCTGGGAATCGGCGCTGCGGGGGGGCAATCGTGCTGAAGCACGGAACGTTTCGGATGGCCAGTGTGACTGCGTCCTAAAAGACAAAGGAATGTTTTTTTTCACTATATCATACCAATTTTTTTTTTTTTATCCCAGGCAAAGTAATTTTCTTCTCTGTTGATTCATTTTTTGAAATTTTGGTGTACAATGCTTAACATTTTTCTCTTTATTGTTCCAATTTTGAAATTTGGCGTACTATGGGTAACGTTATCTGTATCGTTACAAGTTTGACTTTCAATTCATTCCAAGTAACACTGTTCTGTTAATCGTTCCAATCTGAAAGTCTTAGTCCAGAGTCAGGTTAAGTTCTTCTTTGCATTGTTCCAATTTAATCTATTTATTGTTTTATCCAGGGCCAGGTGTTGGTCTTCTCTATATTGTTCCAAATGGGAATATTCTTTGGGTGGCAATGTATCCTGTTTTGCCCGTTTTGTTCTTTTTGAAATTTTGGTATATGCCAGGTAACAAACTTTCAATTAGTAATTTTTAGTTCAGAGTCAGGTAATGTTCATCCTTTTATTGTACCAATTTTGAAATTAAGGTTCATTGAAGATTACATTTTTCTCTGTATCGTTCCCATTTGTAATTCTAGTCCAGGGGCAGGTAATGTTCTTCTCTGTCTTGTTTCAATTTTGAAAATCTGATTCATTCCAGATTACATCTTTCTCTGTGTAGTTCCAATTTGTAATTCTTATTATGGTGCGAGGTAATGTTCTTCTCTCTATTGTTCCAAATGTTTATTTTTGAGTCCCGGGCAAGGTAAACTTCTTCTCTGTTCAGTTCCAATTTTGGATACTTGTTTGGAGACGATGTTGCCGTTTTTTTCTTTATTGTTTCAATTTTCAATTTTTGGTGCATGTCAGATTGCATTCATCTCATTACTGTCCAATCCTGACATTAAATTCTTGAAACCTGAGTTTTCACCAAAAAACAGTCCTCCTTGCCTCATCAGAATCAGAATCAGAATCAGCTTTATTCGCCAAGTATTTTCAAGAATACAAGGAACTTGACTTGGAGGAAGGGGGTTTCTCCTAAAGTCCACTGTCATCTCCACAGTCTTGAGCGGGTTCAGCTCCAGGTGGTTCTGACCACACCAGAGGACCAGCTGTTCCACCTCCTGTCTGTAAGTGGCTTTGTCACCATCCTGGATGAGACCGATGATGAAGTGTCATCTGCAAACTTCAGGAGTTTCACAGAGGGGTCCCCTGAGGTGCAGTCATTAATGTAAAGGGAGAAGAGCAGTGGGGAGAGCACACACCCCCTGGGGGCGCTGGTATTGACGGTCTGTGTGCTGGATGTGATGGACCCCAGCCTCACCTGCTGGGTCCTGCCAGTCAGGAAGCTGGATATCCACTGACGGGTGGGGGCTGGCACAAACAGGTGGGACAGCTTGTGGTGGAGGATGTCAGGGATGATGGTGTTGAACGCCGAGCTGAAGTCCACAAACAGGATCGTCACGTACGTCCCTGCAAAGTCCAGGTGCTGTAGGATGTAATGCAGTCCCATGTTGACTGCATCCTCAGCTGACCTGTTTGCCCTGTAGGCAAACTGCAGGGGTCCAGCAGGGGTCCTGTGATGTCCTTCAAGTAGCTCAGCACCAGACGTTCAAAAGACTTCATGACTACAGATGTCAGGGCGACAGGCCTGTAGTCATTCAGTCCTGTTATGGAGGGTTTCTTTGGGACTGGGATGATGGTGGAGCGTTTGAAGCAGGAGGGCACCTCACACAGCTCCAGAGATCTGTTGAAGATCCGGGTGAAGATGGGGGCCAGCTGGTCCGCGCAGGCCCTCAGACATGAGGGGGAGACACCATCAGGTCCTGGAGCCTTCTTGGTCTTTTGTCTCTAGAATTGCTGGCACACATCCTCTTCACGGATCGTCAGTACGGGTAGGGTTGTAGAGGGGGGTGCAGTCCAGGGGGGCAGGTAGTCCTTTGTTGACCGTAGTCCTTTGTTCCATTAAATGAACACAAGTCCGTTTGGTCCATGTCAAACAAGGACCAATTAATACCATTAAGAGAGAGAAAGAAAGAAGCAGATTTGAGTATGTCTCAGCTCATTTGCTTCTGAAAAATACTCTTACTCTGTGTAATCAGTGTGAGGCACACAGAGTGTCTGCAGTTCACCACTATGCCGCTGCTTCAAGGGGGTCGCTGTTTCCCAGCGACAGGAAATAGAATACTATACAACAATAAAAATATCATATTTTATGGACAAAAGAAGGAACGCTTCACGAATTTGCGTGTCATCCTTGCGCAGGGGCCATGCTAATCTTCTCTGTATCGTTCCAATTTTAATATATGTGTTAGAGAACTAACACAAACTCGTATCACAACCGCTCCCCCATATATAGGATAATGTCCTTGCACGCCCCACACTCCTGGTGGGCCAAACAACAACCTCATTGGGGATCAAACTGCTTCTACTGAATGAATGAGATCACAGTCTGAATCTCTGGACAATCCCAATCAGGTTGTTGTCTTTTTTTAATCACTGATACTCAGCATAACTTAGTTTGACTGATTCTGTGATGTGTTTTCGGTTCTTTTGGCTATCATAGTGCATGCTGGGAAATTCAGAGGCACTGAGTGTACGTCAGAGCGTGGGGCTGAACCCCCCACCCCCCTTGAGCTGCTGTCCAGCACCCCTCAGGGGTGGGCGGGGGTCGGTGGTCGTTCGAAGAGTGCTGCACGAGGGACCCAGAGGACAGAGAGAGGGAGGGGGAGGACAGAGAGAGGGAGGGGGAGGAAAAACACACACACACACACACACACACACACACACACACACACACACACACACACACACACACACACACACACACGCACACACACACACACACACACACACACACACACACAAGATCTAAACCCTGCTGTGCTTGAGCACGCTTTAGCCCCAAAGCATGTTTTGAATGACAAATGTGACCGTAACCGTGCAGTGCTCGAGCACGATTCACTTCTCTGCTTGGGCACACTTGGGAGAGGTTGGCTTTGGCACTGTTTTCTTCATGCACGAGCGCAAGCACGCGGACAGCGCGTGTGATCCATGACGTATTTTCACCCTGAGTGCATCTCCCGACAATTATTTTAAACGAGGGGTATGTTAGAGGGCTGTGTTTGACAAAAACGTCGTACTGTAAGTCTATAAATCTCTAAAGCTGTTGCAGTGCTCGCTGTGTCTCATTGTGCTGGCTCTGATGAGATCGCACTGCATGTAAACAGACGCTTGACGATGACGTGGCGCCAGCGCGTGTGTGATACCTGCTAATAGGTTGACACATACATCCGGGTATTCGTGGGCGGTACCAACAGTGACATTTTTTCGGAGGTGCAAAGCACCATAGCAACCATAACAACCCATGCCAGAAGACTATCATCTCAGACTTGACCGCTCGAAAAAATGGTAAAGTGGTGCAGTGCGAGGACTTGTAAGAATAATTATTATATGAAGAAAGAGGATGGGACACAGCAGTACTCATGCTACAGGTTTCCGTTCCAACTTAAAAGAAGCTGTAAGGAGGGAACTGTGGGCAACCGCCTCGACCCGGTTACGAAGAAGGCATGGGCGCCACGGCATGAGGCGAAGGCTGTGTATGTGTGTTCGGCACACTTCATTAGTGGCAAGTACAGTACGTCTAAGTGTAACCATGGTTAGAGTTTGTTTTGTGGTAGTTTAGCAGAACCACACACTTCACGACCCTCACTACTACTAGCCTGCAAAGCTTCGTTGCTGTCGTCAGCCGCAATATACTCTTCCGGCTGTCTGATCCCAAAAAGCACACAAATAAATTAAATATGTAAGGTTAAATCAGAAGATCATGATGACAAGGTGAGGTGACTAGATTTCTAACTGGGACAGCTAAAGATATTGCTAAGAAACCTGTCATTTATCTTAGCTGCTGTCACTTGGTCATAGTAAAATAGCCTACTGAATGAATGAAACTTTAAACAGGAGAGCTTCATGAAGAATAAAAATCTCATTCACATTACCACATGCAGCGAAAAAAGGGGAATCTCTGAAGTAAAAGCCCACCCACGGCCTTAGCTTCTTTACAATTGACTATGTATCTCATAGTTGTGACTTACTACCTCATTATTATGACTTACTTTCTCATACTTAAAAAAATGCATCTAATAGTTATAACTTATCTCATAATTATACTTTACCATCTCGTATTTATGACTATGTATACCATAATTATGACTTACTATCTCAATAATTACGACTTATGCTGAACAACAAATTAAACAGGAGAAACTCTGTTTCAAACTATGAGTCATATTCACACACAACTTTGACTCGTATCAACCTACTTGGAAATTTCTAGCATAGTTACCTGGAGTTTCAATAAGGTAAACGTAGATGTTGCTGCAACTCACTTGTGGCCATTCTTGTGAAATAATAGGTAATAGATGATGCTAGTTATTGTGTTCAATTCATATATATATATATATATATATATATATATATATATATATATATATATATATATATATATATATATATATATATATATAATGGACTGGAATGTATCTTCCTTTTAATTGTTAAACACCAAATGTGTTTTCACTTGTAGTGACATACACTTTTGAACATTTAAAGGCACAATATACCAAATAATATAAATTAAAAAAAAATCTTCAGCTTTTATAAAAGAAAAAAAGAAAACCAAACTCTTCAGTTTTAAAAATAAACCAAATTCTCTTCAGCCTGAACAGGAAATATCCTACGTTTCCACGTTTTGGATGGCCAGTGTGACCGTGTCCTAAGACTGGCTGCAGCTCGGCATGTCTCATGCTCTCCCCCCTCAGCAGTAATCAAGTACCACCCCCTGAACTCTCCTGCTTTGAAATCGCCGCTCTACAGCCGTAAAGCGTAGCTTACTGCTGTAGCATTTAGAAACAGTTTGCATGCTGATTGAGCTGAATAATAGACCAGTTAAATAACCACTGGGTTACACAAGTACCTAGATGGAGCTCAACTGTGACCGGTGCTTTTCTTTTCAGAACGTGCCTTGGTTCTTGCGGGCGACAAGATGCCGCGGGCACCGCATTGGTGACCCCAGATTAAGAGCATCAACTGTATTTTTTAACAAACCATCAACGGTTATTGGCAGGTAAGCAAGCCATTATACCTGAACTGAAGCTTACTGGACTTCTGTGTATTTCAGCAAACGTTAGCAGTTTGTCTTCGTACCTGTCAGTGTTTTTTTTCAAGTTTGATGTGGGTTCCCTGGATGATGACAGAACTTTGTTGTTCCCCTCTTCTGATTTAAACTGAAAATGGTGCTGCAGTTTCCTCCAAGTGAAGGCTTTTTTTGACCAGAAGTGACCATAATGATGAACTACCTCAGCTTACGTTATGTTGACATACAGCTCGAGGCAACGAGGATGGTCACTGTACATGCTGGTTTGTTGTGATTTTGCGCTGCGTTGCAATGCGTGCTCACTGTTCATGTATCTGCTACATTTTAGTAAATCCTCTTGATTTTAGAATGTAATCCTTCTAAAGTTCACCTTTTTTTAAAAAATATACCAGTTATCTGATTACACATTTTCTGTACTGTAGTGGATTATAGTTTTGTTTTTTCATAATCTGATTATGTAGCGCCGTTACATGTAACCCTTTACTCCACAAGCCTGGTCATGGAGAAGGGCAGCCACCAAGAAGCTCCTCTGAAGACAGTCAGACTGTGACACTCAGTGGCAAGTTGGTGGTACTGCATCTAATCATTTTAACAGTAAACACAACTACAGCAGAGCAGCTGTTTTTAACTATCAGAATGGAAACCATCCTGATTTTAGAGGCAGGTTTCAGTTAGCAGACATTAAAGTATACAGAAGGAGGAGGACTACTCTTTTATTCTTTCGTTCTGAGTCCAGATCAGCTGGAGGGTCACAGACATATATATGCTGTTTTTTTTTAACTGCACACAGGGGTTGAAGGTGAAGCCAGCTGCCGGTGGAAGTTCAGATAAGTGTCCTGTGTTTCTGTGTTTTTCAGTGTTTAGAACAGAGTGGAATTTTCTGCTGCTGGAGTCTGCCTCGTCTCTTCCGGCTCTACTGGATGACGCAACTCAAACAAGAGCAGACCGGTTTCTTCTTTTTTGCGTGTGAGTGTGTGTGTGTGTCTCCTCACCCTCCCTCTCTATCCACTGGGTCCCTGTTGCAGCACTATGGGAACGACCACCAACCCCCGCCCAGCCCTGGGGGGTCAGAGTGGTGCTGGAGAGCTGCTTGAAGGGGTGGGGGGTTCAGCCTATTGTTCTTGCTCCTGCCCAGTCCCCACACTCTGACGTATACTCAGTGCCTCTGAATTTCCCAGCATGCACTATGATATCCAAAAGAACTGAAAACACATCACAGAATCAGTCAAACTAAGTTATGCTGAGTATCAGAGATTAAAAAAAGACAACAACCTGATTGGGATTGTCCAGAGATTCAGGCTGTGATCTCATTCATTCAGTAGAAGCAGTTTGATCCCCAATGAGGTTGTTGTTTGGCCCACCAGGAGTGTGGGGTGTGCAGGGACAGTATCCTATATAGTGGGGAGCGGTTGCTGGCAAAGTTTGTGTTAGTTCTCTAACACATATATTAAAATTGGAACGATACAGAGAAGATTAGCATGGCCCCTGCGCAAGGATGACACGCAAATTCGTGAAGCGTTCCTTCTTTTGTCCATAAAATGTGACAATTGTATTGTTGTATATTATTCTATTTCCTGTAGCTGGGAAACAGCGACCCCCCTTAAAGCAGTGGCAGAGTGGTGAACTGCAGACACTCTGTGTTCTTCACACTGATTACACAGAGTAAGAGTACTTATCAGAAGCAAATGAGCTGAGACATACTCAAATCTGCTTCTTTCTTTCTCTCTCTTCATGGTATTGATTGGTCCTTGTTTGACATGGACCAAACAGACTTGTGTTTATTGAATGAGGCAAGGAGGACTGTTTTTAAGTGAAAACTCAAGTTTTAAGAATTTATTATCAGGATTGGACAGTAATGAGATGAATGCAATCTGGCATGCACCAAAAATTAAAAATTGAAACATTAAAGAAAAAAGGGCACATCGTCCCTGAACAAGTAACCAAAATTGGAACTGAACAGAGAAGATTTTTACCTTGCCGGGGACTCAAAAATAAAAATCGGAACAATAGAGAGAAGAACATTACCCCACACTGGGATAAGAATAACAAATTGGAACTACACAGAGAAAGATGTAATCTGGAATGAATCAGATTTTCAAAATTGAAACGTTACAGATAGGAACTATCCTGGCCCCGAACTAAGAATAAAATTTGGAATGTTACAGGGAACAATGTAATATGGAATGAACTCAAATTTAAAATTTGAACGAGACAGAGAAGAACGGTCCCTGCCCCTGGACTAAAAATTACAAATTGAAATGAAACAGAGGTAAATGTAATTTGGAATGAACCTTAATTTCAAAATTGAATTAAACAAGGATAAACGTTTCCACCAACCCCCGCCCAGCCCTGAGGGGTCAAGGTGGTGCTGGAGAGCTGCTTGAGAGGGGTGGGGGTTTCAGCCTATTGTTCTTGCTCCTTCCCAGTCCCCACACTCAGTGCCTCTGAATTTCCCAGCATGCACTATGATATCCAGAACCGAAAACACATTACAGAATCAGTCAAACTAAGTTATGCTGAGTATCAGAGATTTTAAAAAAGACAAACTGATTGGGATTGTCCAGAGATTCAGGCTGTGATCTCATTCATTCGGTAGAAGCAGTTTGATCCCCAATGAGGTTGTTGTTTGGCCCACCAGGAGTGTGGGGTGTGCAGGGACAGTATCCTATATAGTGGGGAGCGGTTGCTGGCAAAGTTTGTGTTAGTTCTCTAACACATATACTAAAATTGGAACGATACAGAGAAGATTAGCATGGCCCCTGCGCAAGGATGACACGCAAATTCGTGAAGCGTTCCTTCTTTTGTCCATAAAATATGACATTTTTATTGTTGTATATTATTCTATTTCCTGTAGCTGGGAAACAGTGACCCCCCTTGAAGCAGTGGCATAGGGGTGAACTGCAGACACTCAGTATGCTTCACACTGATTACACAGAGTCAGAGTATTTACCAGAAGCAAATGAGCATCGACATACTCAAATCTGCTCCTTCTTCCTCTCTCTTAAAATTGTAGGTCAACTGCCTATCCTACCTGAAGAGGGGGTCTCAAACGCTACCTGTGTAGCTGTTTTGGGCTAGACTCACCATACTTTGTGCATTAATATTAGCATTACATTTTCATTTCCTCTAGGCGGTCTTAGCTCATGGATGATCCAAGACTGGTCTTCACAAATTTCAGTGTGGAAAAGGTCCTTTCACAGGCCATTTGTGTGACAGGGTCAGCAAAAACTTGTACCCTAGAGCATTGATAGGGTAAGTGTTGCTTAGCATATTGGGACAGGATAGCATAGCAGCATATGGGGCAGTTTTTTACAAGAGGAACAACTGCTCTCTAGCTCCAGGTCCTCCTCAAGTTCCTCACTGTGTCTGCTCTCTTCAGGTTGGTGAACTGCAGACACTCTGTGTGCTTCTCATATATAGCTACCCAAGTAGCTGCCTGTTGCAGCAGCTCTCTCGTCTTTGTCTGTTTCTTGTAATTTCTTCGTCTCTTCTTCGTAATCTTTGTATTTGGAGTGGATCATCACTTTGTATGGTTCATTGTCGGTCACAGACACCAAACTTTTTGTGGCTTCGGCTGTATTTTTTACTACTTTTCTCCTGTGTTTGTCTGGAGATCCTACATGTAACCATGGCTGCATTGTTTACATGCGAAATTAGCTGTTAGCAGCCTGTAGCATGTCAATGCTAACTAGTGTAGGGCTTGATGATTTCCCTCGAGCTGAGGAGGAGGAGGTGAGGACGACGTGCTGGTTCTCGGATGTGAGCTTGGAGGTGACGACGTGGACCTGTCCTTCCATCCATCGTTGTTGGGAACGTGGGATCTCGCTCTGGGGGATGGACGAGCTAGCTGTGCTAACCCAGCGGCATCGTGCTGTTCACGGACGTGGCTGACGGAGCTGACATCGGACGCCGCGACACATCGGAGGAGCTTCGCCTGCTGTGAGCAAACAGGATCCAGGAGACAGAGACTGAACAGACTGCTGGGGAGACTCAGTCCTGGACCCTGTGGAGGTGGAGACTGGCTGGGCTGGAGAGTGGTGGACGAGTGGTGGACGCGATGTCGTCATCTAATTTCTTATGGACATTTTTGCACTTTCTATACTCTTTCTTACTTTTGTTTTCTTAAATGCTGCGGTGACTCCTGAATTTCCCCTCAGGGATAAATAAAGTATTTTCTATTCTATTCTATTCAAACTGATTACACAGAGTAAGAGTACTTATCAGAAGCAAATGAGCTGAGACATACTCAAATCTGCTTCTTTCTTTCTCTCTCTTCATGGTATTGATTGGTCCTTGTTTGACATGGACCAAACAGACTTGTGTTCATTGAATGAGGCAAGGAGGACTGTTTTTAAGTGAAAACTCAAGTTTTAAGAATTTATTATCAGGATTGGACAGTAACGAGATGAATGCAATCTGGCATGCACCAAAAATTAAAAATTGAAACATTAAAGAAAAAAGGGCACATCGTCCCTGAACAAGTTACCAAAATTGAAACTGAACAGAGAAGATTTTTACCTTGCCAGGGACTCAAAAATAAAAATCGGAACAATAGAGAGAAGAACATTACCCCACACTGGGATAAGAATAACAAATTGGAACTACACAGAGAAAGATGTAATCTGGAATGAACCAGATTTTCAAAATTGAAACGTTACAGATAGGAACTATCCTGGCCCCGAACTAAGAATAAAATTTGGAATGTTACAGGGAACAATGTAATATGGAATGAACTCAAATTTAAAATTTGAACGAGACAGAGAAGAACGGTCCCTGCCCCTGGACTAAAAATTACAAATTGAAATGAAACAGAGGTAAATGTAATTTGGAATGAACCTTAATTTCAAAATTGAATTAAACAAGAATAAACGTTACCACCAACCCCTGCCCAGCCCTGAGGGGTCAGAGTGGTGCTGGAGAGCTGCTTGAGAGGGGTGGGGGTTTCAGCCTATTGTTCTTGCTCCTTCCCAGTCCCCACACTCAGTGCCTCTGAATTTCCCAGCATGCACTATGATATCCAAAAGAACCGACAACACATCACAGGATCAGTCAAACTAAGTTATGCTCAGTATCAGAGATTTTAAAAAAGACAACAACCTGATTGGGATTGTCCAGAGTTTCAGGCTATGATCTCATTCATTCAGTAGAAGCAGTTTGATCCCCAATGAGGTTGTTGTTTGGCCCACCGTGAGTGTGGGGTGTGCAGGGACAGTATCCCTTTATATGGGGGAGCGGTTGTGAAGAAAGTTTGTGTTAGTTCTCTAACACATATACTAAAATTGGAACGATACAGAGAAGATTAGCATGGCCCCTGCGCAAGGATGACACGCAAATTCGTGAAGCGTTCCTTCTTTTGTCCATAAAATATGACATTTTTATTGTTGTATATTATTCTATTTCCTGTAGCTGGGAAGCATGTTATCTCAAATGAATCAATAATTCAAAATCAGAATGATAAGAATAGAATAGAATAGAACAGAACAGAACTTTATTGTCAGTAGCCACGGATACATAAGGAGTTTTTCGTCTTCTGAATGGAATCTTTCTGAATGACTTTTCCGAAGACAATAGTATACATGGAAAGGAATATTCCGATCTCTGGTCTACATGCGCCGCTGTTATCAAATAGAATAGTCAATGGGGCATGCGCAGAAAAATGTAATAATCTTGAGATTTTTCAAAGCTGGAGGACGACAGTTTGTTTATCACGGTGGTGCAATACTCCGTATTGAGTTCGTCCAGTCTTGAAATTATGTTAATTTCTTTCAAAATTTGGATCAAAAACAAACTTTCCGTAGCAGTCCAGTGCTGACGGCTCAACACCATTTTTAAAGTTGAGGAACGTCTCTAGTTGCATCTTACGTCAAATCTGAGCACGGCCGATTGGAGCTGTGGCCGTAAGGTGGTTGGTGCCTGTCAGGGCGGCAACACCCGAACCCGCTGGTGGACACAAGCGGTGAGGGATGCCGTCCAGCTGAAGAAGGAATCTTATTGTGCCTTTTTGGCTTGTGGGACTCCTGAGGCAGCAGACAGGTATTGACAGTCCAAGCAGAACTCAGCTTTGGCGGTCGCCCAGGCAAAAACCCGGACATGGGAGGAGTTCGGTGGACCACCATCCGGCATCTCAGGAGGGGGAAGCAGTGCACCGTAAACACTGTGTTCAGTGGGGATGGTGCGCTGCTGAATACTTCGAAGACCACCTCAATCCCACCGGCACGCCTTCCTTGGAGGAAGCAGGGCTTGGGAATGTAGGGGTGGGCTCTTCCATCTCTGGGGTTGAGGTCGCCAAGGTGGTTAAAAAGCTCCTCGGTGGCAGGGCCCCGGGTGTGGATGAGATCCGCCCAGGGTTCCTCAAGGCCCTGGATGTTGTGGGTCTGTCGTGGCTGACACGACTTTGCAACATCACGTGGACATCAGGGGCAGTGCATCTGGATTGGCAGACCGGGGTGGTGGTCCCTCTTTTTAAGAAGGGGGGCCGGAAGGTGTGTTCCAACTACAGGGGGATCACACTCCTCAGCCTTCCTGGTAAGGTCTATTCAGGGTACTGGAGAGGAGGGTGCGTAGGATAGTCAAACCTCGGATTCAGGAGGAGCAATGTGGTTTTCGCCCTGGTCGTGGAACTGTGGACCAGCTCTATACCCTCAGCAGGGTCCTCAAGGGTGCATGGGAGTTTGCCCAACCTGTCCACATGTGTTTTGTGGACTTGGAGAAGGCATTCGACCTTGTCCCTTGGGGAGTCCTGTGGGGGGGTTCTCCGGGAGTATGGGGTGTCGGGCTGCTTGTTACGAGCTGTCCGTTTCCTGTACGACCGGTGCCAGAGCTTGGTCCGCATTGCCGGCAGTAAGTCAGACTCGTCTGGTTTGGTGACCTCAGGATTGGATCACTGCTTTTTGCAGATAACGAGGTCCTGTTGGCTTCATCAAGCCGTGACCTTCAACTGTCTCCAGATCGGTTTGCAGCCCAGTGTAAAGCGGCTGGGATGAGAATCAGCACCTCCAAATCCGAGTCCATGGTCCTCAGCCGGAAAAGGGCGGAGTGCCCTCTCCGGGTCAAGGAGGATATCCTGCCCCAAGTGGAGGAGTTTAAGTATCTTGGGGTCTTGTTCACGAGTGAGGGAAGGATGGAGCGAGAGATTGGCAGGCGGATTGGTGCAGCGTCTGCAGTAATGCGGACTCTGCACAGGTCTGTCGTGGGGAAGAGGGAGCTGAGCTGGAAGGCAAAGCTCTCTGTTTACCGGTCGATCTTCGTTCCCACCCTCACCTATGTTCATGAGCTTTGGGTATTGACCGAAAGAACAAGATCGCGGGTACAAGCGGCCGAAATGAGCTTCCTCCGTAGGGTGGCCGGGCTTTCCCTCAGAGATGGGGTGAGAAGCTCGGCTATCCTGGAGGAGCTTGGAGTAGAGTCGCTGCTCCTCCGCGTTGAGAGGAGCCAGATAAGGTGGCTCGGGCATCTGACCAGGATGCCTCCCGGACGCCTCCCTGGTGAGGTGTTCAGGGCACGTTCCACCGGGAGGAGACCCCGGAGCAGACCCGGGACACGCTGGGGAGACTATATCTCTCGGCTGGCCTGGGAACGCCTCGGGATCCCCCGGGAAGAGCTGGCCGAAGTGGCTAGGGAGAGGGAAGTCTGGGCTTCCCTGCTTAGGCTGCTGCCCCCGCGACCCGACCTCGGATAAGCGGAAGAAGATGGATGGATGGATGGATAGTACCCAAGATTTGGAAACATTCAGTTATTGTTCCAATAGCAAAGAGTAGCTCCACAAAAACATTTAATGAGTTTAGGCCCGTAGCTCTGACTTCTCTTGTGATGAAGACTTTTGAGAAGATTACAAAGACTCAAATTTTATTGCATGTTGAGCAACATCTTGATCCACTGCAATTTGCATACAGAGCTGGCAGAGGTGTGGAAGATGCAGTGGCTACTTTATTGCACTTTTTGTTCAGGCAACTGCAAGGGCAGAAGACACATGCCAGGCTCCTATTCATAGATTTTTCCTCAGCATTCAATACCATTCAACCCTTACTACCTGCTGATAGGCTCCTCCATCATTTTAATCTAGATCCTAACCTGATTGGTTGGATAACTGACTTTCTAACCAACAAATGTGAGAGTTAATGGTTGTTTTTCCAGTGTGCTCTCCTCTTCCACTGGCACTCCCCAAAGGTGCTGCTTGTTGCCCCTCCTTTTTATTCTATACACTAATGAGTGCAGCGCAGAGCAGCTTCAGCAACAGACACATTTTGAAGTTTGCAGTCATTGTGATTCTTCTTAAGGAGGGTGAGGAGGAACATGGGCCTGCTCTAGATGGTTTTGTGGCTTGGAGTGATGAGTCTTCTCTTGAGCTGAACATGTCAAAAACCAAAGACATGATTATCACTTTCAGGAAGTCTCCCTCTTTTACTCCACCTACAGTTATCAAAGGTGCTGATGTTGAGATGGTGGAGACCTATAAATATTTGGGGGTGGTCTTTGACAACAAACTGTGTTTTGAACCCCATGTTAACGCAACCTCCAAGAGGGTTTAACAAAAATTGTTCTTCCTGAGGAAAATTAGAACCTTCCAGGTTTCTACTGAAATGATGACTCTCTTCTATAGAAGTTTTATTGAATCTGTTTTGACCTTTTGTATTGTTGCTTGGTTTGGGAACCTGGACCTGAATAACAAGAATCGTCTTGGCAGTCTTGTAAAAACTGCAGAAAAAATCTCAGATGACGTGAGCGCATACAACAGGACTGTTGTTACGATCTTCACGAACTACCGCATTGTGCTTGTGATGCTCAATCTGCTGAACCTGCTGACCGACTTTTTCACTGCATTTTCACTGCGTTTTAGCGTTTTCAGATAAAACGTCTTGAACACGGGACCTGAGGCAAAAGAAAAAAGCACATATATTTTTTTTTACAAAAATGAAAAGAAAAGTAACGCACAGTGATTTGGATAAGTAACTTTAATCTGATTACTGGTTTGGAAATAGTAACCCATTAGATTACTTGTTACTGACAAAAGTGGTCAAATCAGAGTATCAAGTAGGGCATTACCAGCATCACTGGTGGCAACACATTTCTTGTAAAAGGACAATAAAGATCCGTCACACCTGTGGACCATGTTCTCAATCATAAGCTTACGATGGCCCAGGTTTGTTGAAGGATGCAGCCAAAAGCTGGGAGAACAACTGTGTTCTCAATCATCCAGACTTTTTGTGGAAAGAGAAGATCTTTGTTGTGATGTGGATGAGAATTTGTGGCCCAGCATACGGGAACAGAAGGAGGTGTCGGAAGAATGCACTGACCTGTAATTCCCACAGCACTGCATGAACAGATTGCCCCAAAGAGACTGTTCTATGTTCACATTTCGACTTTTTTTTTTCTCGTTTTTTTCTTTGTGGGATGCAGCGCCTTCTTCTCCCTTCTGTATCAATGATGAGGTCAGTCAACAAATCACAGCACAAACAGAGAAAGAGAAAATATGAATATTGTCCAATCTCCTGTAACCAATCTCCCACACACACTAAGATGTAACTTACAATTTACAATAACTGTCATCATAGCTTTAGGCATAGTTTACATCAGAACGTCCTTCCAGAGTTCACTGTTATACTGTGCTGGAAACGTGGTGTTTTTCCCCCACTTTGTAAAAACTTGATTAATATTTATCAACTTCACATACCTGTCATTATGGATATTAATCATCAGACATAATCACCAGGGTACTTAAGATAAACACAATTAAGTCCTACACAGAGTACTCTTTAAAATAAAAACATCTGACCCCCTGTTTTTACCTTAAATTCACCACGTCTCCTGGCGTTTGTTGATGATGAAAACCGAAGATGAGGTAAATGACTCAGTTCTCAATTGATACTGCGATTTATTAATTACAAATGAGTCAAGGATGTACACCAGATCTGGGTCCAGTTACTTTTTCCTGTCATCAGACATATGCTGAGGTAAAAGAACCCCCTATCTTGTCCCTCGAACCCTTTTATCATTCTTTTCAGCTCCTCCTAGTTTAGACATGTCATTTCCCTGGTCTGAGTCTTCTGGTGTGCGTCACATCACCGCCCCTGTGCTCGTTCATGTTGTTGTTCTCTTGGGGCACAGGACAACCATAGATTTCCTAGAAAAGAGTTACAGATACAGACACATGCAGACATCTACACCCATGGCCTTTGTTAAGACAGACCTTTAACTTCTTCCCTTCTATGTCTGTTTTCCACAAAACCACAGTTTCACTTGTGCAGTTGAACTTCCAGTTTTTGTCTGCACCTGCAAACCACCCTCACTCGTGTTAAAACTGAAAACACATCATTTATCTAAAAAACACACTAACACACAAGATTTCTTCTTTGTCCCCGCCCTAAGCTAAATTCTTCAAATTCATTTTATTCCTCCATTGTTCTGAGTGACCTGTAAAGAAACTGTTAATCCATGACTGCATATGAGCACATTTTGATAATATTTAAGCAAAGCACATATACACAAGTTAAGTATTCTAACAACTGACAACATGACTCAGCACTTTGACTGTCCTAGCCATACACACTGACATCAGGACTCGTCATTCTGAGGCACTGACATGTTCACTGACACAGACATTTACTTTCGAGGGATGAACTAAGGATTCTGAGAAGGATAGTGGCTTTTGACGGTGATCCATGGTGTTTTGCTATTTGTACAAACTGTTTTGCAAATGCACTCACTGTTATGATGATTCCGAAAATGTACCAAAGCAAATGAGAAAAACTGTAAATGAAGTCATTTTTCATGGTTGAAACCAAAGGTTGCCCCCTGTTTCTCATCCAAAAAATGTGGTGTTCTGCTCAGTAATATGTTTCTAAGTAAGAAGTAAGTATTCCTTCTAAGTATCTTTTCTCCAACTGTTAGAATTCTCCTCTGTCTGCTTTTCAAAGGCCTTTAACTTAAATATGCAGAGGAAAGAACAGTTCTGCAGTCACAGTACAAACACTGAGCAGGCTGAACTCCTGTGTCAGTCTATAAGAGGTCGGTCTCCTTCAGAACCAACTGTTCATCAGCCAGTGTGGCTTCAGCATCAGGTGTCCTTTCTAGTCATACAGAGGACAACACCTCCCCTGACACCTCCCTCTCTTTCTTTTCCTTCCTCTCAGCTCTCTCCATATCCATGACAGTGAAGAGAGGTTCCTGGGCCGTGACTGAGTCCTGCCGGTGTTTGCTAGCAGTAAAGGGTGTTTTGATGAAGGCGTCAGAGTACCGTTTCTTCAGCTCAGGGTCCGGACAGAACAGGTACTCATACAGGGCTGCAGCCAGTGCTCCACCAAGAGCAGGACCCACCCAGTATACCTGAGGATCAGGACCACAAACATACAAGAGCACAAAGACAGAAATGAGTCCCATCAGTAGGAACATCTCTTCATAATGGTCATCTCGTCAAACCAAAGTATTTCCTCCAATTATTCATCAGTAAATGATTTTTCAGGTGTTAGTGTGTTGGGAAGACAGGTGAGAGAACAGAGACAGGTAGATGACACAAAACAGGACAACAATGCAAGAAGAAAACACAAAGGTAAACACAAAACACCAACAGACCAGTAGAGGGCAGTGAGGAACACAAAGGTTATTCAGGTCAGCACTGCACAAGATCAAGGCCTTCTGTGCAGTGCTGCAGTTAGCCTGTTAGCATGGTGGATGTTCAGCCTGTGCTGGCTTTGATGATGTTTATTTATTGCAGACAAATTTTTGGCACTTGAAAGGAGGCAAAAATATTTCAGAAAACCCCAAACAGCCTTAGCTGGTGAATCACCGGTCCATTTGGGCGTCCAAAGGATGCAGAGGTGGAGCATGTTTCAGCTGAACTCATCGGCTGCCACTCATGTCCAAAGACCTGAGTGATGTTTTCCAGCAGGGCAGGCTGGAGGACAGTCTGGCAGAGCTTGTCCAGTAAATTGTCCAGTTAACAGGGTCACTCTTTGAACTGGAACACCAGGGGTCTGTTTCACAAAGCAGTTTCAGTAAACTCTGAGTCGAATTCCGAACTGTGAGTTGATCTACTTTGAGATAGAAAACTCTTGAGTTTTCGGTTTCAGAACAGCTGATTTGAGTAAGTTTAATTAACTTGGAGTACGTTAACCTGGAGTTAAACAAGAATTGAGAAATAAACATGTATTACAGCAGTCAGAGACTTTATAACTTCACGTATCCAGGATCAAACTAAGGGTGTTTTCACACCTGATAGTGCGCACCCTGGTGCGGCTTGGAATGTCATATTAATACTTTGTTGCCATTTTGCAGTTAGTGCGGTTCCTTTCACATCTGCTTTTTGTCACTCGGGACCAAACGCCGCAGTATTTTGAGAGCGTCATGTTTCCATGACGACAACGGCTAGAGCGCGTGCAGCGTACTTTCAGTTGAAAGCTGGAAGCGCCAAGAGAACTGTTTGCTTAAATCAGAGATGATGGAGAGTCAGATAGGCCTACGCCGAGTTTTTATAGTGCTTAAAATTCATTTCTATATTGTTTGTGTGTATAACCATCTGCAAACGAAAGTGTTTGAAAATGAAGCGCAGCTGCAGCTTGAAAAAAGCATACAGATGCACTGGAGACACCGAATGGAAATATCTGCCCGATTCCGGAGAAGGCGAAGATTAATAGAGTAGAATAAAATAGAAAATACTTTTTTTTTTATCCCCGAGGGGAAAGTCAGAAATAATGATTCTTACCATGTACTGTGAGATCCTCATCAGACGGAGATACACACGACCGACAAGGTAATTAATGCCTGTGATATGATAGGCCATATAAAACGATGTGTTTTTGACGTGAGGAGTCAGGGGAGAGCCCTGCTTTTTAGATGAGTATATAAGGGTAGTTAAGGATGTTGGAGTGCGGCCAGAGCCGAACCGAAATCACCTCCTCTGGCCGCACCAGTTTGGTGTGCACCAGAGTCCGATTTTGGTTTCACACCAACCCAAACGGGACCAAATATAGGTCGATCTAAATTTTGGTCGACCTAACACTGTAGGTGTGAAAACACCCTAAGACCAGGGCAAGACAACAGCAAAAGACTGGAACACTTAAAGTAATTATCTGTGGATGTAAGTAGAAGCTGAGGTGATTCTTTTTTGATTCTTTGTAGGAGAAAAACAAAAGCAGAAGGCTCCTTCTAATGATCTGAAAAATTAATGATAACTACGCACGCACGCAAGCACGCACGCAGAAGTGGACTCACCCACTGGTTTTCCCAGCTCCATGTGACCACAGCGGGGCCAAATGACCGGGCAGGGTTCATACTGGCTCCAGTGTAGGGGATCTGAAGGAACAATCACAGCACATGTCACACCACCCCCAGAACCACAAGAGAGAAGGGTCCTAAAGACTTCAGGCTGGACTTGAACAAAGCTCGGACAAAATTCAGGTCTTTCAGATGACCAGCTTTAAGAAAATCAACAAATCAGAGAAGACCTCCTTAAAATGCTTTCACCCCCAGGCCCCGGCTGTTCCACAGAATATGAATGAGCTTGAATAAGCTCCATCAGATAAATGTCCCGACTTTTGAAAAGTTAGGGGAGCTTCTATGCTAGCTTGACTCAAATCCTGACAAACTGTCTATAATAGAGTGAAGACCTAAATCACGTTATCAGGCGCTAAACACCAGGAGCTGTCAGGCTGTCTAAGCTGGAGATGCAGAGCTAGCCGTAGTGCAGTGCTGTCGGGGCGCACAGATTGTTCCTCATCAATATTCCTCATGTATGAACTTAGTGATCTTTTCCCATAGAAGTATCCGTTGACGTGGCGCCCCATGTAGTACACAGATGAGCATTCACCGCCTTGATTTTGCCATATGACAACAATAAAACCAAAAACATGATGTATCTACCATATTTTCCACACCACAAGGCGCACCTAAAAGCCTTCAGTTTTCTCAAAAGTCGACAGTGCGCCTTATAATCTGATGCGCCTTATATATGGATCGATATTGATTACGTATTTCCCGCACTATAAGGCGCACCTAAAAGCCTTCGGCTTTCTCAAAAGCCGACAGTGTGCCTTATAATCCAATGCGCCTTATATATGGATCAATATTGATTAATCATGGCTACTGTAGTCAGGGAGCGTCGTCGGAGTAACAGCGGTAAGCAGTAGAACCTGTAAAGAGGAATTCTGCTAAGTGCTAACATTAGCTCACAGGCTGGCCCGGGCTTCTTCTCTTGTTTATTGTTAGAGCAATATAGCGCCCCCAAACGTCTGGCATTTGAACTGATCTCTGGAAACGGCTTTTGTGGCCGGCAGAAACAGCTTCGTCTTTACAGCGTGCTTTTTTTGAAAACGGCACAGAAAACAGTTGGATAAGAAAATGTGCGGCTCTGTGTGGATGTAGCCTGAGCTTGACTGACTTATTGACTGTTTTGTTGATATTCCTTTTAGCACAGCTCCATCTAGTGGATGCATGACGCAACCCCAGCCACTACTACAGCTTATTCTATGCGCCTTAAAATGCGGTGCGCCCTATATATGAAAACAGTTTTCAGATAGGCCATTCATTGAAGGTGCGCCCTATATTCCGAAGCGCCTTGTAGTGTGGAAAATACGGTACTGTTAAAATTTGTGTCAATGAACTTTTATAGTCAACAAGTCAGTTGCGTCAACCAATTGGTGCAGCCCTACTGGCAGCACACAGCCTTCTCTGAAACAAAGCTTGATTGTTCTTTGTAACAAAGAGCTACATGCCAATCACACAGAAGACAACCGCTGAAAGTCTTCATCATTGCTCTTTGTTTACTATGTTGCATTTTTCTTCTTCATTGGATTTATTAGTGGGCTACACTGTGGAGCGATTCAATGGCTTCACGCTATTGCGTAGCTGACTCAGCTATCAGCATCCAGCTTACATGCCGCCTACCAAGAAGGGCACGGGTGGCTGTGGAAACACTAACGGGATCAGGCTTTAATGATCCAACCTGTACCAACCTGTACTGATCCAGACCGGACCACTGGGTGGAGACAAGAACAGTGAACAAGAACAAGAACCATTCTGTTTCTCCACTGACAAAGATCCACTTCATGACCTCACTGAGTACGTCTCTCTTTGACTGGAACACGTCAGGAGTCAGTCAGAGTTTATGAATAAACACAGTAATCTGGATAAAGAACTTTTTTTTTTAGAGGTCTAATCTTTTTTTATGTCAGCATACGCTCAGATGGGGCTGAAGTCCCTGATTTTTTTTCTTTTACGTCACATTGAATCCACTGTTCCTCAGAGGAGGAGCTGAACGCTATCAGGCTTCAAGTTTCCTCATCAGGAGCAGGAATCACCTCTCCACTGATTTCATGAGACAGAGAGGAAAAGATCCTGATGGGAGGAGGAGGGTTAACAGTCAGTATAAACAAATGAATGAATGAATACACAGCATGAGCATGACACCGATCATCATGGTCGCCTCAAAATGATCAGCACAAAGTTCAGAGAAATTTACAGCTACAGGAGGAGTTAGAGGAACTCCGCTGCTTGTTCTGGATTTAAAGATGGAAATAAAGACTGAAGAATTGATCCGTAACCCCACTTCTCGGGAAACACTTTGTTTTGAGTATTTCTTTTCATTCGGGCTGTTTGTAGTCACAACAAAATTTGAAGTGGGGTGATTTTGGACATGATAACGCCGTTGTTAGTTTGAACTCTAGTTCTTCCTCTTATGCAGGGGTCTGCAACCTTTACTTTCATCAGAGCCATTTTGCCTCATCTCACTTGGGAAAGTCAGCAAGAAGCCACAAAGTCTACTTTATCTTCACAATAAAGACAAAGTATGAAAAAGATTCTACCATCCAGTGAATGATTATCAAAATGAAATGTTTTGTAGTCAATGAAATTGTATATTATGTTTTTTTTCTTTTGTTCTCATTTTGAATACATTTGCATAAATTTCAAGAATTTTAAATGTCAAAAATTTGCACATGTTGTAATTAAAAGAGTTTGCAAAACTTCAAAAAAATTTAAATTTTCAAAAAAATAAAGAGAAATTTAATTATTTTTTTAAAGTTTCAAAATGTCTGAAATTTCATAACTTAGCAACATTTTAAAATATTGAATTTAAAAAGATGCAAAAATAAAAAAGAAATTGAATTTTTTTAAAAATCTTTTTCTTTTTAAATGAAAAAAAAAACTTGCAGAAAGTTCAAAGTTATCTTAAATTAAAACAATTTGAGTTTAGAAAAAAAACTGGTAACAATAAAAAATAAAGAACTTTGATACGTTGTAAAAAACGTTTAGTTATTTGCGAATGTCTTGCCACATATCAAGCATGTTTATTAAGCTGGCACGTTGTCAGTGAAATGAATCCATCCACGCAGAATTAAAATCTGTATCTTCTTCCAGATTAGTCTTTTTGTAGATGTAGTTATCTTCCCAAGGCTGTAAAACTTGAGGTTAGCCACAGGTGCATGGAAAGTTAGTGGGCTGTTGATATTGTAGGAGGTGAAGTAGAGCGGTGGCAGGCTTTATTGACAGATGGGATGAAGATTTAGTTCAACTAAATGTTAACACTTGATTTTATTTAGTGTCAGTGTCTTGAATCATCAATACCCTCTGGAAGAAAAATAAGAACTCTTCATTTCACTAACATTTGTTTAAAGCAACAAGGAGCCACTGCAGAGGAGTCAAAGGGTCACATGGAGCCACAGGTTGAAGACTCATGCTCTTGCAGGTACTTACAGCAAAGAGGTGACCGATGCACACAGACAGGCCAATGGCCAGAGCAGAGGAACCCTTCAGGTCGTTACGTTTATGGTCACAGGTGGCAAACACAGTGAAGACCAGCTGAAAGGTGATGAAGAGTTCTACGACCAGGGCGTTCCCCACAGAAATGCTCTTGTTCACCTGGATCACAAAGAAAACAGCTGATTATCAAATACTCATAAAACCTTATGGTCTGATTAGTGTGCCACTTTTAATCATGCACAGCACATTTTTATGACTGGACCCTAAAGACACACCGTAGTGACCCCCATGCCCCCCCGAACAGAGGCTGGGGTAATACCAAACAGAATGGCAGCCCCCACTATGGCTCCGACACACTGGGACAGCAGGTAGAACGCAGCCTTGGCCAAGCTGAGCTTCCGAGTGACCACCATGGCTGCTGTGACCGCGGGGTTGATATGAGCCCCGCTGATGTGTCCGAAGCACTGCACCATGGTGGCAATACTCAGGCCGAAGCAAAGAGAGATGAGCAGCAGGTCAGGGGGGTGGGGGACCTCCTCGACAGCCCCCCAGTGGATGGTTGATCCCAGGCTGAGCAGGACAAAGAGCACCATGGCGAAGAACTCGGCCCCCACACAGCGCCAGAACTCCTGGGTCCAGATGCCTTTGAATGCAGTCATAGCTTTGTCTTCACAGCAGCAGCGAGGGGGCCAACTCTGACAGGACAAGGAGCGGCAAGGAAAGCAACAGCTCCTGGAGAGGATGACAGGAGAGCCAGGATTCTATGACATGGGACTGTAATCTCCAATCCCAAACACCAGATGTGTCGGCGCCAACATATTGCACTTTGAATGACCATTATTCCTAAACGGTTTGCACAGCTATTTTGTACTTTTAACTATTTTGCACTGACTGAAGGGCTGTTGCAATTTCGTTGCACTTGTTACAATGACAAAGTTCTATTCTATTCTATTCTATTCAATCCTAAAAATTCTAACAGTATGTGAGAGCTAAAACTGTGCTTTTTCAGCTGATATGCCGTTTTTAGAGTAATTTCACTCAGGCGTTAATGAAAAACAGGAAATACACACAAGAGTGTGGAGCAGATGCAGGGCAGGAGTGCACAGAGAGAACAGAGCTGAGTTCTCCTAAAAATGCTAAAAAAGAAGATCCTCCCTGGTTTTTGAACCTCCACTGAGATTTCTGCATGATTCTGAGACTGAAGGAGCATCTGAGGAAGTAACTTCATGTGAAAAGAGCCAACATTAATGTGATGAACTCCATGGTGAATAAAGCTCTCACTATCTAGTTTTACCGTTGCATAATTTCATGTGCAGATTGATGCTTGTATTTTGCGCTAACCTTCGTAAAACAATGAGCCATTCCTTGTTTGTACTCTGCAGTGTGTGTAACCAGCTGGTTATCTTTCTCCTTTACTTTCACTTTCAGGGACCTGATATCCTCAAGTAGCCTGTGCCAGGAGAAGGAAAAGCTGTGGGGCTGTTTTAGTTTATCCAGTTAAGTTTGTTCCTGATGTATGTTGTGTTTTTTCCTTCACTAAACCTCTTTAAATTGATTCTGTTCTTTAGTTTTTCTTCATTTCAAACTGTTTTACTCTCATATAACATGCAGTGAATTGGAAATTACTCAAAGTATTTAAAGTTCAAAGTATTCCAGAAAATGGGCCAAAGCATCATGACTCACAGGACATTTTTTGACAATTTTATAGTTATAATAAACAAACATGCCCTGACAAACATTTTGAGGCTGGGGGGTTAAAGGGTTTACCACAATCACACTTTAAAAGTTTGAAGTGGAGCTGCCATTTGGGATTTGAGAGACTGTTTCTCTTGTTAAACAGTGGCAAAAAGTGAACTTCTTTCAGTTACCTTACACCCTCCTTCTGGCAGTAATATCTTACTACAACCAAAGGCTGGTTGAAAAAATACAAATAAAGTTTGTTAGATGAGATAATAGCCACATGAACTATGTGATATTTAATAACTGAACTTTTTTTTTTTAACTTTCAAATTCTCATAACCCATATGTTGCTCATCGACTTCTGATTTGATGGTGACCTGAAATATGGTGTTAAGAGGGAAAATGAATTCTATTCATCATTTAACATAGACACGAGTTGAACACTGAGCCATAATTAGGTAGGAAGGTTTTTAAGGTCC
The DNA here is from genome assembly GCF_033239565.1 of Halichoeres trimaculatus. Classification (NCBI taxonomy): domain Eukaryota; kingdom Metazoa; phylum Chordata; class Actinopteri; order Labriformes; family Labridae; genus Halichoeres; species Halichoeres trimaculatus. The sequence goes on along the minus strand of NW_027437182.1, from coordinate 37,454,273 downwards.
TGGAAACAGGCCATGAGTATGAAAAAGAGAGATGATGGATATGATTTGAGATGTATGGCCTGGTTACAAAGTTTAACGATGTTATCACAACCATGAGTCATATTTACCTGAATTCCCATGATAAGTGAAAAAAAGGCTTTATATTTACTGTGAGTAATTTTGGGGATTTGAAAAAAAAAGCTTGTCCGCTGAACATTTTGCCAGCCCACACAGTCTCTCTGCTCTGTCATTAAAAACAGGAGCTCATTCTGCTGGTGTGCATTAAAATGGTCTTTTTGTGTATTTTATTAAACTGGAACAATATCATATCCTCATATCATTATAAATCCCAGAATGCCTTTCACTCAGTAATTATATTGGTGCCTTGTCACTTTGTAGTTCATACATGGAAGCTTCAGCACAGTAAGGCCATTGTAGGACCAAACAAATGAGTGGGCTCAGAGAGGAGGGTGATGTTCTGGAAGAACAACAGATTGAAGTTCTTTATGAACAGAACAAAAGAAATCAAGATGGGTCAAGATGGATAAATGTTCCTTTTGAATAAAAAATAAATTCCTTTAATAAGTAGCTCAATGTTTCACTCAAAAACAAAATCATGTTGAAGTTGCTGTTTTACTGAAACCATCATTTTACATAGTTAGATGAATCCCTTCTAGACACTGATGCACATTTCCCCAGATTTCTTCTTTCTTTAAATTAATTAATACATCGATATATAAATATATATCTTAAATTAAATTTTTTTTTTCTGAATTCTATGCTTTACAAGATAACCCTATTTACCACCTGTAAAGTTCTGCCAGCTGATGCTGGTGCTAGTTCCAGACTAGCACCAGACTAGTTCCAGACTTTGCAAGCACCAACTCTTTACTGGGCCAGAGAGAAACACCAACTCTATCAGGGGGCTGGGTTGTCTTTGATTTGGGGTGATCGTGACACGGTGGAAAACAGATACTCCTAAAACTGTCAATTACATCATTTGTTATTTCATTAGAGTCTCTCTTTGAAAACCTAGACTGAAGGCCACATTACAATAGTAGCGGTTGAAGGAGGAGAACCAGTGCTTCCTGGTACTGTGGTTGTCCAAAGAGATTCAGAGGAATATCGACAGAGCCAAACCACCATACATTGGTTTGAGGACCAAACCACTGTATGAAAAGCACCAGCAGGAAATACGGGCAGAGCATCAAGCAGCTCCTGAGTGAACTCAAAAAGTTAAAGGGGCTGTCAGGAGTTTGTAAGAGATCTTGAAGATATCTTTCTCCCATGATCTTGGAGCCTCCTACCACCAAAAAAGTCGCTAGGTTTGTCGCTAGTTTTCTCAAATTTTCTTGCTGGGGGGTCCAGAAAGTCGCAAAAAATAGCGACAAAGTCGCTAAGTTGGCAACACTGTGAAGAAGAGCCCTCACTTCAAGTTGTTGAATCCGGTACTTGGCAACCGACTGACCAACAGTACCACTGGAGCCCTAAAGTCAGCCACGGCCATGAAAGAGTCCATGCTGGTCACCCTGTTGTTAGCCTGCAATATGCTTGCAACATTATTCCCTCATCATTAGAAAGAATTTTACACCAGCTAACGTGGTGCTCGTTGTTGTTTACTAGACAGTTAACTGCTGGCAAGCTAACAAACAATAACAACACCTTACGCCCATTTAAGAATATTACTGAACCATGTGTTCAGTAATACATGTTTCTTGCTTATTTTAGAGTTGTCGACCGTGGATTTGGAGGCCCTGTTTCCACAGCCAGCATCACCTGTCCCAACCTGCAGCTGATCTGCCTCAAGCATCAACATGAACAATGTTATCTTTTGGCTCATCCTTAAATCTCAAAAAACAACATTTGCCTGAAGTTAATTTTGTTTATGAATAAAGAAAACTATTCAAAACAACTCATAGTTTTTGGAGTTTTTATGCTGGAAAGAGGCAGCGAGATGCTGCCATGGAGTGCTGCAGTATCTGGTGTGGTCAGAGGAACAGTCTATGGAACAGAACAGAACCAACGGGACCAAGACCTGGACCCTGGACACTGACATGCTCCACAACCTCCAGTCCAGGACATGGATGAAAACTCCACAGTGAGAAGATTCTGTCCACGCATATATATCAGGGTTGTCAATCGATTGAAATATTGAATCACAGTTTATCGTAAGTTTGTCCATTGTTAACTGATGGTTAATCTCAAATTGATTGCACTTTTTTTTTTTTTATCATTTCCAAATGAACCTTAAAGGGATAATTTTCAGTGTTTAAAGTAAACAGCCTGTTTTTTTTAGGCAGCTCAACACAAACAAACAAGCTTATGTATCACAACAACAAACAAATTGTACAACAAGTACTTTTGGTCAACAAAAAAAAATTACCCTGACACTTTAGACTTAAAGAAATTATCTCACAGAATGTATCTCTTTGCAGCCTCTGTATGCTTGGCCAGCAAGTGGTATTTGAGGACGCAGTCACACTGGTGAACTGTACTGTGCTTAAGCTGCTTCAACCCCAAAGCTCAGTTTGTTTGGCCAGTGTGACCGCAAAAATATTAAGATTAGAAATGACAAAACTGTCAGTCACAGAGCACTGATAGAGTTACATCCCACACACCATAATCTGCGCTTTTGTCTCAATAGATTAACTTTCACTTTGTATTTACATAGGCCTGAACATCTCTCTATTAAAACAGGATGTCAAGATGAGCAGGAGCTGGTAGCTGCAGGTGACTGTCAGACTGCTGCTTAGTTGGCTCATTATTTTTAACATTTAACCTTTGTTAACCAGGTCCCACTGACATTAAAAACCTCCTTTTTTAAGGGAGGCCTGGCCAAGACAGGCAGCAGCAAAACGCAAAGTTACAGACGGAAGGAGAGACCAGTGATGGATCAGTGATGGGAACTGACTATCCTGACTGTCTTGAGATCAAGGTGGTTTGAGCGTCAGATATTTAGAGGTGATCAGTTTGTTAAATGACTGTAATATCATCCACCTGCCCCTACGAGAGTCCAGCTGCAGACCTCCACGGTCAGATCCCCTCCACTGTCAGAAGGAAGTGATGTCAGGATGTGAAGCAAAAACTATCAAATAAAACCAAGAGCATTGCCTTCAGAGTTACATTGGTACACATTTCCATTTTTTTTGTATTTAGATCAGTGTTACCCAACCCTGGTCCTGGAGGACCCCTGCCCTGCATGTTCTAGATGTTACCCCACTCCAGCACACCTGATTCAAATGAATGGCTCGTTATCAGGCTCCAGCAGAGCTTGATGACGAGCTGATTTAGATTTGGATTTAACATTTAGATTTATATTTATATTTAACATTTAGATTTTAACATTTATATTCAAGATTTGTTTTTAAGATTTATATTCAAATTTATATTTAACATTTATTTTTATATTTCAAATTTATACTTATATTTAGCATTTACATTTACATATCGCATTTACGTGTGACATTTAATATTTAAATTCAACTAATTGAGATAATTCTAAGATGACAAATATTGCTCTAAATGTCATAAAAGGTCACTAGAAAAAAATCACACCCGTTTTTTTTTTTTTTTTTTTTTTTTTAGCATGCGCTGCTCTACAAACGTCGCCCCATATTCTGGAAGTTTGAATCACTCATCCCCAGCGCCTAACACTTAGATAAATGAAAAAGGACGAGTGATGCACTTTTTTTTCTTTGCTCAATCCGGAAAAATAGACCGCGGACAAACCAAATCACCCGTCGTTAAGAATGAGTAAAATAAGTAAAAAGACAAAACAACGCATTTATATTCACATGATGAAAATAAGGGGTCTGTAACTCCGTCAAATCAGAGAAAAAAAGCACGGGGTCTTATGTCTTAAAAAGCAGACATCATTCTGATTTCAGGGGCATCTTTTCATTCCGGGTCTCTGTCGGAGACTCCGTCCTTAGATCCTGTGTGTGTCTGCGCCGTACTCACCTCAGGCGCTCCAGAGCCCCTCCGCCCTCCGTCATGACTCCACCGCCCCGCCGCTCGTCCCCGGGTTTTATAGCGGGGCTGTGTTGCGTGAGAGACTGTTTGTTGAACGTTCAGATCTGGTTTGTCCTGGTCTGGCCCGGATTGGATGAGATCTGAAGCAGCGACAAACAGAGAGAGGGAAGATGCGAAAAACAGCACAACACATGTGAAACGGTTTCTCATTTTGACTTTATGTTTTATTTTTATTTGAAAAGTTGTGCTTTTTTTCCCCCCAAAATGAAACCCTGAAATTACAGAAAGCATGATTATACTGTGTACTGACTGTGTGATTAAAAATGTGGTCATGATGGGACTAAATTAGACATTATACTCCTCAAATGTCTTTAGAGAGGAGTAAATCAAGAGTCTGAAACTGCGAAAATGAATAAATAAATTAACAAATAAAAAAATTAAAAAAACAAAACAACAACAGAAAAAAAAACAATGCATCGTAATCAACTGATTACTGATGTTATGCATATTTAATCTCAATTTTAATATAATCCTCAGCTTTCTAATATTTTTCTTGGGAAAATAACTCATTTTATGTGTTTATTCTTTTCGTAAAAACAGGGACATCATGAAATGGCATGGGCATTTAGAGAGTTAATTTAATATTTGGCGTTTTTGAATATGATGAAATAAAAGATCTGAAGAAAAAAAAGAGGTGAAATATTAATATAACCTAAGGGGGTCCTAAATGAAGAAACTGAAGCTGCAAAAAAAAAAAAAAAAAAAAAAAAAACAAGCAAATGCAACTACTACTACTACTACTACTACTACTACTACTACTACTACTACTACTACTACTAATAATAATAATAATAATAATAATAATATTAATACTGATAAAAATAAATAAAAATTGATTTCATTACTGATATTATTTATTTTAAATGTAAATGTTATATTTTGGTAATCAAAAATAAATTATATCAAATAATTTAGTTATTTTTGAATTTATTTATTTTTATTTTTTCAGAAAAAAACAGACACTGAATTCAAAAGGGCATTTAAAGGGTTGAAAATAAATAACTAAATGATTAAATATATTGGGATTAAAGTAAGTTAAAATATTTTAGCAAAAATTGTAGAAAAAACATTTATCTATTGTGTTTTTATAAAATTTTTTGGTAGAGGACATTTTTGTCCTCTAATGTATCGTCAAACTTGGCCCATAAGTGTATTGTTGATCTTAGAAAAAAAAAAGAAATTTAAATTTTGATATTTTTCATGAGAAAAACCTTCTTACAAATCATCATTACTTTCAGTAACAAAACCAAAGTTACGTCTAAAAATTGAGCAAAAACACAACCTTGAAGAACAAAAATGTCCCTTATTACCTCTGAAGGTTAAAGAACACATAAACATTGTCTTACCGTTGAAAATACACATTTTTTTCCCATGGAAAGAGCCAAAATAGGCTGACAGAAATGTTTACTTGTGTGTGAGGAGAGAAGAACAGTAGAAAGAAATGGGGGGTCAAATTCATGTTGATGTAGGACCACAAAAGGAGCAGACTTTCAAAACCCTTTGTCTGGTTAGTGTTATTTTGTTCCTTCAGAGTTTGATAACTGCTCCAAATGAAATGTCATTCATATCAAAGAAAGTGAAACCTTTGTTATCTTTCTTACTGACATGTGGAGCCAGTGAGAGCTGCTGTGGATCTCAAAACACCAAATGTTGAGTCTCAGTGCAGCTCAGATCTAATGACAGCATTAAGGATGGAGTCAGAAGCTCATGTGCACAGCTGTCATAAGATGAAAAAACTCTGAGCTCATCAGACTGTTCCAGCCAGCCACTCTGCAGGTTGTCAGTCGTATTGTTTGCAAAACACCCCCCCCCCCCCACCCCCACACAACACCCAAATACTCCTGGAGGAGAAATATTGACACTCTGTAAGGACAGAAAGCTGTGAGTGTTTATGTGTCATCAGACAGGGGAGTCCTCCTTCAGGCTCCTCACACACAACCAGCACACATTACTCACACACACACACACACACACACACACACACACACACACAGACACACACACACACACACACACACACACACACACACACACACACACACACACACACACACACACACACACACACACACACACACACACACACACACACACACACAGCTCATTGTATCTCTTATGTAAGAATTACATAATTACAACAAAAAAACAAAACAGACAATTATTGAACTTTGGAGACGAGGGCACTGTTTAAAACAAAGTGCTGGATATGTAACCTCCAAACCCCTAAAGCAGTTTTCTTTTTGTGTGTGCCGTTTATTAGGAAAAGATCCACATTTGGTGTCTTCTCTTCTGGCCATTGTGATTGTTTCCACCTGTGTCCCTTCACCTCATGTATCAAAGTCCGGGTCTTTCCCGTGCCCTGTGCCAAATCGTTTCTTTTTTCCTTTTTTTTTTTTGCTGTGACTTTTGATTCATTGTCAGGGCCGGCCCTAGGCATTGGCGACCTAGGCGGCCGCCTAGGTCGCCATCTGCTGGTGGGGGCGCGAATACACATTGGTTCGGTGTTCATTTGCTGGCGTGAAATAAAAGACGAGGAGGGATGTCTGACCAATGCCGACTTGGCTCTTTTATTGCTGGACTTGTAAGTACTTGTTGATTGTTTACCATCCATTTACAGTTTTCTTGAGAACGTACCGGTATGTAGTTTTGTTTAGACCTATTTCAAGTGTGTGATATCACCAGCTCATGGTTGTCTTTACTTTTAGTCACTTCATCGCTTCAACAGGACGAGTGCAGGGGCGACTTCACGGTAATAAAACCAGTTGAACTTAGCGATTTTAAACATCGTCATTTAGTCAAAATTAAATAAATTACCTCGTCGCTATCCATCCTGCAAACAGCAGCTGAAGACTGAAGAATACTTTTGAGTGAAGTCCTGGCTTCTGTGATTCGCCTACAAAACAAATGCACGCGATCAGCAGATCTGTACCTTAACGGCAGTATGCATGTGCTAGCGCTCATGGGTAGTTGAGTTCTCTTTCCAGTCCGGTTTGCCTTGGTTGTATTGTTTTGTTGATCATTTTAATGACAAGAAGTGGGATGTTGCCATGTTATAATAGAGAGAGAGGTTTTTGGAATTGCACTTTTTCCTCCCAGGGACTTTTGCACCAAACTTGGAAGTGTTATTTATTTTTATTATGGTTCTAAATATTCCAATGATGTGCATTTTTTGCTAATCGCAATGTTTTGAAAAGTTTTAAGATTTGTTGTATTGTTTTTATTTTCACAAAAGTTCTGTTTGTAAAGTTTTAGTGCGCATTGAAGTAATAAAGAATGTATATATGTTTATCTTCACAACTTATTATGTAATTATTTTATTGTGTGTATGTTTGCGTGTTTGCTGCGGAGGGTGGAGGGCGGGGGGTGGCGCGTTTTTGTCTGTCACCTAAGGCGCCTGCTGAGCTAGGGCTGGCCCTGTTCATTGTGATCCTGTCACTTGCTGATTCCTGTGTTACAGAGCCTTCTGTTTGTAAAGTTGTCCCTGTGGGTCTTCCATGCCACTCTCCTTGTCAAGAGGTCTGTAGTATGTGTGTGTGACACACTTGGTCCAGACGGGGAACAGACATGAAATGGCTAAGGGTGAGACAGACAGTACTCTGCTGCATTAAAGTGGGTGCACATAGACCCCGGACTACTGATGTGGCTGTTCTTCTATGCAGACGGTGGGGGGCAATAAGTGAGCTAAAATCAGAAAATCAGTGCTCTACCATAGATGTTTAAATTTTCATTTTGCTCTTAATGACTGAGATAGCTAAGCTTAAAACAATTCTCAAAACTTGACTTTTAATCAAAACAGGATGTGATCAATAACAGGTGACGAACACTGGAGCTGGAGGTCTGACTTTTTGGATGGGGGATCCTCGTATCGACCAATTTAGTGCATCATCATCAAAGATTTGTACGTGCGTTTTGGCAAAAGAGCGTCTAGCTCTACTCATTTGGGACAATTTATTGCTCTTTAAACACTGAATTAAAGCTGTCAGCAGCATAAAAATGTCTGGTTGTTCTGTGATCAGCTGTCAGAAACAATACTACACCATGGAGTCAACTTCTATCCAGCTCTGACCGTTACAGAACTATATGTGTTTTGGAGCAAAGAGTGACCATTCTAACTGGAGACCTTCGGCTGAATGTGTCGGTGATTACAGCTTTTCTCAGTGGCTTTGGTACATTTCAGGAATCATCCTCACCATTTGGGACTTTTTAACAGAGACCTATGATAATCTGTTTTGATTAACATGGTATAAGCAGCTGAAATTGTAGGAAACAGCAGCAAATTGTACAAAATCATTTGCATGAATGTCCAAAAACATTTGCAACTTGTTCAAAAAAACGAGAAACTGCTTTTTTGATGAGCACAAGTGACACAATGATGTGAAGACTGAACAAGTAGTTTTGAGAATTTCAATTCTGATCTGAGAAATGAACCAAAGCAACTGAGAAAAACTGTAACAGCTGAGTCAGCAGTTAACAGGGTCACACTTGACAGTTTTTGTTGTTCCCCAAATGTCTGTCCACTGGACGTCTGTCCAGCTGTTGATGTTTTTCATCCACTCACTGATTTCTCACAAAAACTGAGTCATTTACCATCCATCAAATTGGTGTTATTTGGGTAAAAGCGAGGTGAGTTTTGTTGGTTAACATCCTACCTTCACTTGACAAGCCATTGTGCTCTGCAGCACTTCTGTTGTCGTAACTGTTTATAAAACAGTGACCTGGCCTAAATTCTGACCAATGGGCCTCTTGATTGTAAGGTGGTTTTTTTAATTGTTAAAAGCACTGTAAAGCTGTGCCAAACAACTGAACATTTCAATTAAGGTAAAATTTATACTAATTTTTATATGCCACTGTTTACTTTTCAGATAAGTACATCAGTGAGAATTTTAGAATTCCACGCTGAATTTGGGACATGATACACCCTCTCAAACAAACAAACAAAAAAAACACAACATTGCATCAAAATGTAATTCCTTTATATGTTTGAGCCTGAGCTCAATGAAAAATCCCAGGCCTTTCAACATTGATTTCAATTTAAAAAAAAACTTTTTAACCTAATTTTACGGTTTTTAAAGTGAAAATGGTAATATCATGTAATCAAATAGGAAATTAAAAGGTTAAGATAGTAAAAAGTTTCGAATATTTGATATTTTTAATTCAGACTGAAGTTAATTAAAAGATTTGAGCAAAAAAAGTGGAAAAAATAATCTGTAGTGTTTTAATTGCAGTTTTTTGGAGAGGACGTTTCTGTCTTCTTTCCATAAAGATTTGTAAGTTAAAGACACCTATAAGGGTTAAACAAAGCAAAGGAAGGTCAAAGGCTTCTCTGTTCTACAGAGATGGTTATCTGCATGTCAGGCTAACCTGTCCCTGCCATCAGGTTGATCCAAGAAGAACTGGTTGGACAGCCTGTTGTGCTACCTGAATTCTGTGGTATTTCTCCTTTGCTTTTACAGCAAAGATGATGTGAGAAGCCGTAAGATAATATTCAGACCAACTGGCTTAGATCTACTTAACCTGAGTGACCAGGATTCATGTGCTTATAAGAAAAGATATCTGCATATCGATCAACCACACCAGATGCAACCAAATCAAGGGCTGCTTTTGTTGCTTGAGGTGTGTGTGAGATGGAACAAATCAAATAGTGATCTGATCAAGCTGACGTTTGACTGCATGGTAGAAATATGTCAGATTCAAGGGAATTCTTTGAAAGGAAAGGGATTATTTCCCGAGACAAAAAAGGAGAAGGCAACAGGATGTTTCTAGAAACATTTGGAAGTATAGTTTTCCTGGACATGGCAGAAAGAGGAAGCTGAATCCAGATTTCCGAGGAAAAAGGTGGTTAAAAACCCTTAGTGATGGTAAAACACCCAAAGTTAAGCTTGGAGCTAGCAGTCATCAAGGTTGTAGTCAGCACAGTAAGGTGCAGAAAATGGGCTCTAATTTCGTGGCACAGTGCAAGGGGAGCAAGCCTAGTGCAACCCGCACAGTGTTAATTTCGTGCAGTGCACCACGGTGCGCTGCCAATTTGACAATTTGGTAGACCGTCTGTGCAGAGATGGGTGTGACAGCGCGCCAGGGGGAGTTGACGGCGCACCAGGGGGAGGTGTCTGCAGATTCATGTTGCCGCAGTGACAATTTTAATGCCAAAAACAGTGCAGAAAGTGCGCTGAAAGCTTGCCAGCTCCAACCTGGTCTATTCTCGGCGCAAAGCGGAGCGCACCCTCCACAGCTGTAATTTGGTGACAGGCGCACACGTGTGCACACGTCAACAAAGCCTCAGAGGCAGGTTTCCAGAGTGTCAGGCACATTTTAATGCAATAAACAATCAAAGGAATCACTATTTATTGTCTCTTGTCCTCTGATGTGCACCGCTGTCCATTCTCCTGCTGCAGGGACAGCTGCTCTGACCGTCTCTGCTACCAGCACTGTTTCCGCAGTGCTGGGGATCACTCAGACCAATCAGAGGCTGCGCCTCGGCCACAGCGCATTTAAAGGCGAGGAGAGGCGCTCATTTGATTGATGAAAACAGCGCTTGGCTGTGTTAAATCCACTGATGGCTTTTCTCCTCCCTCTCTGCTACCAGCAGTGTAGCATCATGCTATTCACTCAGGGCGTTGATATGCACGCAGCAGTCTGACTAACGTCATTACTTGATTGTTGAGTCCCAGCAAGGGATCTAGTCTTGTCTGTGTACACATACATGAAACAGAATTGGACGTCTGGCTGAGAATGTCTAAGTCCGCTGTGACAGGTGGTGCTGTGTCCTTGTTTTATAAGCAAAGCTGAGTGAGTAGTTTTCTTCCAGCCATGAATTTGAACAGTGTAACAAGAAGACTGTTTCCTCCTCACTCCAAATGGGACTTGTCGTTCTCTGTTGCCATGTAGTTTGTTTATTGTGTTGGAGCACAGCGACCCTGGTCATCATGGTCATCTACCTCCTTTTACAGGTGAAATTTGCTTGTGCTGACCACTAAGGCATACTGAGACTTGCCAAAACCAACTGCTGTCTGGTAGCAATCACACTGTCTACATGTGTCGTCCTAGCTTTGTCCAATCCATTCTCAGTCCAACTTAGCTGTTAACCTAATTCATAATTATCCAGTCTTTCCCTGACTTGAACTGCATGTAAATGCTCTGTTGCATGTTGACTGCATTTGTCAACTTACACTGGCTGCGTGTTCAGTCCATCATTCTACAGGACTGACAGACAGCTGGAGTCACAGACCGAGAAGTTCCTCTCTTCCCACTCCATTGATCAATCTCTCTTCGTTTATGTTGGCCTGTAAAACCTCAAACCTGTTGACTCTTGGTCTGACTCCATGTGTGTTTGTTGGTGTGGTCAAGCTAAATAGGATTTGGTTTTGACTAGGGCTGGGCAACGATTAAAACTTTTAATTGTAATTAATCGTATGATTTCCCTGATTAACCATAATTAATCGCATTGTGAAAGTGCCATAACATCTGTCATGCAAACACTAAATCAGTACTTGTTATACAGTAATAGTTTAATCACATATTTAGTGCAAATCAAATTTACAAAATGTAATTACAAAATTAAAGCTTATTGCCACTGTCAGGGCATTAAAGTGATACTCCGGGATGGAGCAAGTTGGGTCCTATCACAAGGTTTAGGGCAGAAATTACCCCTACAGCAGTGTTTTTGTGCAGCAGAAGCCCAGCGCACTCGCACCAAACACCCCCTCCCTGCTCCTCTGCTGGTTTCCTCTGCACTCAGACGGGACCATATTTTATTTGACCTAAAACACAAATAAACAGACTCCCACTGAAAAACTCTGATATCGGTCTGCATTCACGCTTTATTTAGAGAATTTTCAGCTCAACACACACAAAAACACTGCTAAATAAGGCTCTAGTTCTCTTCGTGTCTCTTCGTCCTGGCAGACTACCTGCGTTTGTTTATATCTGGCACGCCGTGCGCGCGGACTGATACACTAAGCGGCGAGCGCCTTTAAAAGGCAACTCCATTTTTTTGACACCTGGACCTTATTTATAGGTGTGTGCATGATCATATACTCACTGAGACAAACATCGTGCAGCTCGGAGTCCTTCAGAAGTTATTTAGATCCAGCTGATTTTAGCTGCACTTAGCCGGGGCCACGGCAAGGGAGCTTCAGCGCGGGACATAATCTCTTCAAAATCGCTCATTTCAGCTATATATTTTCATCCATCGCTATCCATCATTAACACAAACACACTCCTCTTCTGTTGCCATAGGCGAACACTGTCCACAAGCGCACCACCAGTTCACATTGAGTCGTGGATGTGCTCCTGTTTGTTGTTCTCGAGCCAGCTCTTTGTCTCTCTCCCTCTGCATCCTTCTTTCATGGAGCTCCTCGTCTGTGTACTCAGGCTCAAACCGGTAAGGACAACCGTCAAACTCGAAGTCGTAGTCTGAAGACGGTAGACGAGCTGACTTTATGATAACACTGGCAATGGATGAAAAAATATAGCCCCTCTTCTCCATGCTTGTTTTGGTTACTCATCGTGTTTTTCAGCCAATTTCACATCCGGTCAGCGACAGACATTTACAAAATAAAAGCATGTGAGCAACATGCACTAATGTGCGATAAAATATTTAACAGCGTTAATAGATTGACGGGTTAACGCGAAAATAACGCGTTAACTTGCCCAGCACTAGTTTTGACACAGTGTTAGTGATTCTGAGAGTCACTGGGTGTTTACAGGTAGTTTCTGTATAAGACCTCCTGCCCTGCTCGATCTTTGCTTCAGTGAATTTATGCGTCACAGCTGTGACCTGCCAGACCAGCCATGCAGCTGGACCGCAACAGAACAGATCCAGTGTAAGCTGACAAATTGACTTGACTGGAAGCCTATCAAAGACTGGTTCTCTGTCTTTGGTAGATTTTTACTTTCACCAATAATTTACTTTTCCTCTTTTACTCACACTTTAATCAAACCTCAGCATGGTGGACTTTCACTAACACAAACACATTTTCACTGTAAAACAATCACTGAAATACCTTTTGTTTATCTGACACAGAGACATAAGTGACATGTGATTCCCATCTGTGTAAACTCCAGGGTTAGAATGAGCAAAATTGAAGAAGAGTGCTTTCAAGAAGAGGTCTGCTGAAAGCAGGGGCTCCTTCAGGAACAGGAGCTTTCTGAGGCTTAGGACCTTCTCTTTTTGTCTGTTTTCATTGAAAAAAATTAAATCCGCCTGGATATCCTCCTGTCTGGCAAAAATGCAAAACTGCCCGTGACCCAGCCAACATCTGTGACACACTCAAACCTTTCACAGGCAAGGACTCAGCAGAGACAGAGCTTAGATAATAATAATAATAATAATAATAATAATAATAATAATAATAATAATAATAATAATAATAATAATACATTTTATTTAAAAGTGCCTTTCTGACACTCAAGGACACTTTACAGAAACATAATAAAAAAACACTGCATTAAAATCACAATTAAAATAAATAAAAACAACATACATAAGTGACACAGATTAAAAGAGGGAGGAAAGTTAAGGGGAGAGTGCGCTTTGGAACAGATGGGTTTTGAGTTTTGATATGAAGTGGGAAAGGAAGTCAATGTTTCTGAGGTCAGGGGGGGGAAGAGTTCCAGAGTTTGGGAGCAGAGCGGCTGAAAGCCCTGCTCCCCATGGTGCTGAGCCGGGCGGAGGGCACAGAGAGATGGAGGGAGGAGGACGACCTGAGGGAACGAGGAGGGGTGGCGATGTGGAGGAGACCGGACAGGTAGGGGGGAGCGAGGGTGTGAATAGCTTTGAAAGTATAGAGCAGGATTTTGAAGTGAATTCTGAACTTGATGGGGAGCCAGTGAAGCTGTTGGAGGACGGGGGTGATGTGATGAAAGGATGGGGTTCTGGTAATGATTCGGGCTGCAGAGTTTTGAACCATTTGAAGTTTATTGAGGGATTTGTGGGGGGCACCAAAGAGGAGTGAGTTGCAATAATCAATCTGGGAGGTGACAAAGCTGTGGACCAGGATGGCAGTGGTGTGAGGGGTGAGGGAGGGGTGGAGACGGTTTATATTGCATAGATGGAAGTATGCAGACTGGGTAATGTTATTGATATGGGAGTGAAAAGACAGAGAGCTGTCGAGAATGACACCCAGACTCTTAACCTGAGGGGAGGGGGACACTGTGGAGTTGTCAATGGTGAGGGAGAAACTGTCAACTTTGGATAAATTGGATTTCGTACCGAGGAGGAGGAGGAGTTCTGTTATCCAACTAATGCTGCTATTGCAACAGCTACAGCTAATAATGGCGACTCTGATGTCAGAGCAGGGTGACACATTCACAAACAGACTTCACTACAATGAATTGCAGTTCATAAATGATTAGACAGATAAGCTGCATTCAGGAGCTACATTAGCTACATGAATAATGATAAGCTAATGTTAGCCTTTCCTAGCCTGACCCTGTCTCATCACTCATGTCATGCAGTCTATGGTGGTGAAGTCTGCTGTGAATGTGTCACCCTAATCTGACATCAGTTTTTCATCACTTTGTAAAAATGTGTTTGCTTTGGAAGAGAAGAAACGGTCGCTCTGCCTACGACAGCCAGAGAGGGACAAGGGGTGATGACACAACAGGAATCAAGTGCCGTCTCGTTTCTTAGAGGCCATTTACACAACAACAGTTTTAGAGTGAAACGCAAGAGTTTTATGCATTTCAGCCTCACATTTACACGAAACAGTGTTTCAGCTGAACCCAAAACGCCAACTTCTGAAAACGGCCACCTGAGGGTAATTTTTCTGAAACGCTGCCGAGACCATTGCTGTGTAAACAATAAGCATTTTTGATGGAAACGCTGACGTCACACTCCGCTTCTGGTAAGCCCATACAACAGTCCAACAGTACCGTTGTTACAATTGTCGTAGACGACTGTGTTGTGCTTGTGCTGCTGAATCTGCAAACTGTCTTTAACAAAATAAGCACGAGTTGCTCCACTTCTCCAGTTAGCATTAACCAGTACACCAGGGGCGCGTCTCAAAGCTCCAAAGTTCCATCCTTCCTTCCTCCACATGCATCGTTCACTTGCGTTTTAGTCCCTCCCACCAGAGATGCATGGGAGAGACGCGAGGAAATGAAGAGAGGAGAGAGGATGGAGGAGATTCGTTTTAAGAGCAATGGGACATCCTCTCCTCCGGAGCGTCACATGAAGCGACGTGTTTCAGTGATGGGGGATCAGCTGATCGCCTTTGAATCATCTGTCAGTCAGCTCTAACAGCTGTTTGTATGTCTGCACACGTGCGCTCTAATAACTCTGATTAAACAGAAACAGTAACAGAGATTTGTCTGTTCCTTTAACCAGTTAAATACACATGTAACTGTAACCCAGGTCACTATTTTATATTTTAGATACTTTTGTAAAGGTGAATGTGCATTGTTGAAATTCTGCCAGTTCTATAGTTTTACTTTGTTTTTCAACTCCATATTAATTTTCGTGTTACATTAGAGCTCGCGTTATTTGTAAATCTCGCGGTAAGTGAATTGTCCTATCACGTTCCTGGATTCAGCGTGAATCAGGAAGTGAAGGTATAAGACGGCACAGCTGATAGTGTGAGACACTCGACTTGACTCCAGATTGCATCATCTGAGGTCTGATCTATGGTAAAGCCTGTTGAATAGTACGCAAAGTAACTGAACTTATATTTTGAACTTAAACGTGCTAACTGAACTTTGAAAGACGAAGAAGTGGAAAAACTGAACTTATACGTTGCCGAGTGGTGCTGGACGAGACGAGCCGATGTATTAAAAATATATTTTGATTGGACTTGGTAAGTTAATTATAGTAACTGGCATGAATCTGATACAGTGTACACTCATCTGTTGGTATGTGTGTTGTTGTATGAATGAGTATAAGTAGGTAACGTATCGATGGGTTAAAGCTAATGCTAAGAAAAGTTTGGCTACCATGTGCGAGTGTGAGAATGAATGAGCAACTAGCTGCGTGATACGCAGTGTGGGGCTATAGAGAACAAAGAAAAAAGATGGACGAGTAAATGTATCAATGTTTAATTTAACTGTTATTTATTTGATCATTTGTTAACTTATGTAATTTACTTGTTAATTTATTATGCTTATGAGTGTTTAAGTTTGGCCTTATTTTTATACAGGCCATGTTTTGAGTTTCCTTTTCCTTCTGGTGTGGATGGATGGCGAGCTGAAGCCTACAAACGAGGACATTGGATCTATCTGTGAAACAACGACCAACACCAGATAAGATTTTCAGTTGAAAGAGACTATTTTCTAGCTTTTGGACGATCGTATCCTTGAAGAAGAAAACATTTTTTTTTTTGTTATGAACTTTGAATCCGGTGGACAATCATAACAACTGATGACAAGAAATGTGCCTTATTTAAACCTTTTGTGGATTGACAAAGTGAAGTGAACTTACTAAACAGAAAGAACTGAAGAACTTGAAAAAAAAAGTCTTTCCTCTTTTTGTTTTTATTTTATTTTCATTTTATATTGAAAATACAAGAACACTTTTTGAAACCCTCATTTACTGTCTGTGTGCCTTATTAAGTATTGCCACCTTATTTATTTCCCTCTTTTTGAGTTTAGATCTTCTGATTTCATTAGCCTTTTCTCCTTATGTTATCCTTAAGTTTATGGAAAAGTAAACCTTAGGTTACATAACCATGAAGAAAACCTGCTCTCTGTTTATTCTGTGTGCTGTTTAGAAGCTCATGGATCACTTTTCCAGTAAAATGCGTAATTGTACGATTATTTATGAACTATTTAGCCTTTATCTAGAGCCCATCTGATTGTCAACTATGAAGCTTATTAATATAACCCACCTTTATAGTGTCTCAGGAAGATTTAATTTATCAGTGAGTTTTCTGTATTAATCCTCTGTTATATTGATTTGATGATGGTTGTGTTCAGTGTTTTGTGCTTTTAACTCACAACAAACACTTTATTACCAGATTTATGATCAGTTTCTGAACAATCCTCAGTGCCTATTTTCAGCTCGTCTTTTCTCTCATCAAACTTGGTTGTTTGTGAAGTTTCATGTAAAGTCTGAGCCGCTGCAGCGTCCAATCGGAGAGTGATATTCCATATGGGGGCGTGTCAGTCAGTGGAAAGACTTCCGCATCAGTCTCCTCCATCCTCTCTCCTCTCTCCTCTGAGCGCAATTATTGCTTTGGGACAGTCTTTAAAACGGCGGCTGGGAAACTACTTCCGGTGCCGTGGAGGAGACAGGACAGAGGAAGCACAAAGTGAACGCATTGAGACGCACCCCGGATGACCAGCTCAACTCTACTTCAGTGGAGATCCACCAAAAGCTGCTTCTGGACAAAACAGTTATAGCACCAACTACAGGCCTGGCATGTGCACTACACAGCGTTTTTAGGCTGTGGTCGAATAGTCATTTTTGCTTAGGAAGGTTCCTAACGGAGTGAAATGACCCGGAAGTATTTAAGTGACAGCCGTGATAAGAGCTGTTGGAATTCTCTTCTGTACCTCTCAGTCTTACATCGGACCTGAAGAAGCCTCTCACTGAACACACTCTTCTGTCTCATCACAATGCAATGCATTGCAATGGACAGCTGGAATAAATGGAGAGTGGTGTGTCTGTCAATCCTGGAGGTCAAGGACGTGGAAGACATGTTCATGTTAGCCCCAATTGGAGCAGCGATTACAATCCTGGGACTGGGCCTCGGCGGGATTATGTGGAGGCTGAGATGTATGAAGGCTGAGTTTGCAGCAACAAGAGAGGCAATGCTGCAAGCATGCGATGAGATCAAGAGAGCCGGAGGTCATAGAAAAATGGCTCGCGCACCCTTCAACAAAATCCGAGTGGGAGGCGGAAACGCCCGCATGGCTGAAAACTGCAGCAGAGCAAAACTGCAGACGACAGTGCAGGAGCACGCCTGGGTGAAGAGGAGAGTGACGACGAGACACACATCTAACACATGTACAAGAACAAAAAAAATTGACAGACTCATGAATTATGCCTTACGTGGAACACAGAATTGGACATTAAAGATCAAATATGGTGTTACAGCCCGGCTCATAAGGCTGCAACAAATAAAGGGGAGGACACAGAAGGCAACGTTTTAAACCCTTTGTTCGGGCGTTTATTAATTAAACAATAACTGAAACTGTTATATTACTGGAGTCAGTAAATGGATGTTGTGCTGTCGGTGCATGTGTGCTTGTGTGAATCAGTAAGATAACAGATGTTTGTAAGTGTTGAAATGCGTGGAGGTGCATCCGAGTGATGTGGCTGCTGCATGGCCGGCTGAAGGATGTTGGATGAGATTGAGAGAGAGCGAGGCCGCGGCGGAAGTCCGCCTTTTATAGTCCGGGAACACACTGGGCCCTAGTGATCCCTGGAGCGTCCGCTGCTGCACCTCAAATAAAAAGTATATATTTTACCCAGTAAGTTACCATAACAACCCCCCGCCTTCAAGCGAAGGTTCCACCATCAGGAACCCTGAGCAACCATCCTCACCTTCCAGTGCAGGCAATAGAAACAAGTGACATAATAGAAGAAGTGCAAGCTATACCCAGCCACCGGTTACATTTAAATTTTAGTTACTTATAACTTTTCCAATTTTTATTAAATAAAATGTCAGACCTATTCTGAAGACACAGGAAGACCCCATGATTTCGACCAGCCCATCCTCTCATGCGGCCACTCTCCAACCTTAGCAACTGGTGCACTCAGAAGCCCTATTCAAGAGAGAGGAGGGGTGGGGAAGTGAGAGAGAGCGAGGCAAAATTCTACAAAACAGGCGCACAAGACAACGCATCAGCTACATTTTCTTTTCCTTTTATGTAACGGATGTCTAAACAATAAGACTGCAGAAAAAGCGACCAGCGGACCAATCCCTGGTTTAGACATTGAAGTGACACTGATTATGATCAGTATGGACAACTACCGGAGTCCCGCCACTAAGGTAGACGTCGAAATGTTTTAAGGCCAGGATAAGAGCAAGTGTTTCTTTTTCTACAACGGAATAATTTGGTTGGTGTCTGTTGAACTTTTTGGATAAATAGCTCACAGGTCTGCATATACCAAGATTGTCCTGTTGAGCCAGCACAGCACCAGCACCCTCATGGCAAGCATCCACGTGCAGCTGGAAAGGTTTTGATGGGTGTGGAGCGGCCTAAACTGGAGCAGCGCAAAGGAGGTTTTTCACCCACTCGAATGCCTGCTGACAACTAGGAGACCAAAGATATTTAACATCTTTACGAAGAAGGTCAGTCAACGGAGCTACTACAGACGAAAAATTACGGCAGAAACACCTGTAATTACCCAAGGAAACACATGAGTTCTCGTTTAGTAGTTGGGACAGGGAACTGCTCAACGGCTTGCACTTTAGCTGCCACAGGACGGACCTGACCCTGGCCTACCACCCCGCCTAGGTAAGTCACAGTTGCCCCCGCAAACTCGCACTTTGCGAGGTTCACTGTAGTAGAGTAGTAGAGTGAAAAGCTCCCGAATGCGCTCTCCATGACTTTCCCACGTGTCAGAAAACACCACCACGCCATCTAAACAGACCACACAACCAGGCATATCCCCAATAACCCTGTTCATAAGACGTTGAAACATTGTGGGTGCATAATGAAGACCAAATGGCATTACCATGTAGGAATACAACCCGGTAGGAGTCACAAAGGCGGCCAACTCGCGCTCCGAAAGTGGCACCTGCCAGTACCCTTTTAAAAGGTCAAACTTACTGACAAATTTTGCTGCGCCTACTTGGTCAACGCAGTCGTCCATTCTTGGAAGCGGAAAGGAATCAGATTTAGTAACAGCATTAAGTTTCCTTAAATCTGAACAAAACCTGGGTGTATTATCGGATTTGGGGACGAGGATGCAGGGAGACGCCCAGCTGGACGTGCTCGGCTCAGCTATCCCATTTTCAAGCATATACTTTACCTCAGAGTCTAGATATTTACGTTTTTCAAATTTGACTTGGTAAAAACACTGTTTTATTGGTTTTGAATCGCCTACGTCAATGTCGAGCTCAATCAAATGTGTACGACCAGGGGTATCAGCAAACAAGCATGGAAATGTTTTAATCAGCACAGACAACTCATGTGCGCGCTCAGAGGGCAAATGCAAAAGTAATTCATTCAACCGACACAAAGTCTCCGAATGTTTTAAAAGGCCATGAGTCAATGCTGTCCAAGGTACCAGTGTCACCGTCCTCGCTACTGTTATAGGCGCCGTCCATGGTGCTGAGGTCACCTGTCAGCGCTGAACTTACTGTACACGTGGCCTTTGCATCACAAATATAATACGGCTTTAACAAATTAATGTGACACAGCTGTGTCTTTTTCCTCGTTTGTGACAATAATTACAGACTCTAACATTATCACGCCAACCCTGAAATTTGGCATAAAACTGACGCGCACCACTGGAGTGACTCGCTCCATCTCCACAGTTACCGTCTCTTACCCCAACATCCGGCACAAATTCCCGATGGGTCAGTACATACTCGTCTGCTAAGACTGCAGCAGCGGACACAGTTATAGCTTTTTGTTCAACACAAGTTGAAATTCGCTCAGGCAAACAGTTCTTGAATCCCTCCATCAAGATTAAATCACGTAACTGCTCATAAGTTTTAACATTTTGTGCAGTGCACCAGTGATCAAACAATACAATTTTTTCCTGACCAAATTCAACGTAGTTTTGACTTAACAGCCTTTTTGTATTGGGGAAATTTTTGTTAGTACGCCTCATATGCGTGGAGAACTGCACTTTTTACTTTGTCATATTTTAAGCTCGCGTCTGCAGACAAAGAGGCATATGCTTCCTTGGCTTTACCGGTAAACACGCACTGTAATAACAATGGCCAAACATTTTGAGGCCAGCTCAATGTGGTCGCCACTCGCTCAAACAAAACAAAATACTTATTCATGTCCTTTTCTGTGAACGGCGGAATTAAGTGAATGATGTCAAACCCTGTGTCAACAAAAGAACTGCTACTAGATGGACTAGGAAAAAGCATTGATTCGCGTCTTGAAGCCGCCTCAATTTCCAGTTTATGCATTTCAAAAACATGTTTGAGCTCTTTTTCCTTAAGCTCCAAACGCTGCATCTCCAATTGTAGCTCTAATTTACGCAGCTCAGGGTCAGGCGCCCCAACCCCAGCACGAGGAGTGACAGTGCTCACCGGTGTAAATACATTTTTCTCAGCCAACGCGGTGTGAAGTTTAAACTTAAAGTGGTACTCCGGAATGGAACAAGTTGGGTCCTATCACAAGGTTTAGGGCAGAAATTACCCCTACAGCAGTGTTTTTGTGCAGCAGAAGCCCAGGGCGCACACACCAAACACCCCCTCCCTCCCCGCTTTATTTAGAGAATTTTCAGCGCGTCACTTTCCCACAAAAACACTGGTAAATAAGGCTCTAGTTCTCATTGTGTCGTAAAACAGTGCAACCTTAGCTGCAGAGCCACAGCTGGCTACGAGGCGCTCGCCGCTTAGTGTATCAGTCCGTGCGCGTGGCGTGCCAGATATAAACAGATGCAGCTAGTCTGCCAGGACGAATTATGCAATAACGTAGAGATGAGTGATTATGGGAGCGAGGACAACCTGCCGTCCACTTTGCAAGCAAGTGGATACCTCTATGAACCGGAGTCCACTAAAGAGGAACTTTTAGTAAAAGAAAATGAACGTGCAGAAAGACAGCAACTGGCAATTGAAACAACACACCAAGAAGAACGAGTCCAGTCTACCTGGTGGTGCAGATGCAACAACTGCAAGACAATGCAAACCGAGCCGGAGAGCTACTGCTGTTACGAGGGGAATCTGGTCGCAAATCAACTTGTGATTTTATACACGGTTATTATAAAGCATTTTGTACTAATGACTTTACAAATGATTTACTAAGTGCCTCTTATTTAGATTGGCTGACATATACATTTCAGATAAAAAGATACCAGTCCTGAACAAATGTAAGATTATCATTGCGTGTAATAATTTAATACTTGTGTCACATGGAGACATATAGGTACTATAATATTTATGCTATAAGTGAGAAGGTGAGGTGTAACACACTGTAACTAAAACACTGGAAGTCATGATGCAGATTGGTGGAAATAATAACCCACGGTGCCATAACTGATCAAAATCTCTGTTTTTGTTGTCTTTCAGTCAATTCAGACTGGTTGCTTATCACATCATTCTGGAGTGGGCACTGCGGGGAGAACGGCTTGGTAAACGTGTGATGGAGGAAAGAGATTCCTCCTGACCTGGGTGCTCATCAGGCTGGATGACTGACACCTGGATACATGTGGGTGTGGTCACTGAGGCTGAGCAGAAATGCTCAGCATAAGTGCAGCCACAGGCTCTCTGCTCTTGGCTCCTGAGAAGATCCCATGTGTTTGGGGAAATAATTTGTGTTTTGGATTTGTGTGGTCTGGTGAGAGGAGTAAGATTTTGAGAAGCTTGTTAAATAAAACCCTCTTTTGACTTATCCGAGTTTTTGTATTGCTCGTACGTGACAAATGGGGGCTCGTCCCAAGCCAATTTGTTTGTAGCAGTGGTGGTGCTCTGATGAGTGAAAGCTTTGAATTATTGCAGTTCTGTCTACTTTGGAGATATTTGGTTAAGGTTAATCATTGGGAAGTTTTTCACCTGTGTTCCCCTCTGATAGGTGTAGCGGCAGTAACTAATAGAGAGGCTGCTGCAGTTTTTTTTTTTGACTTTATGTTTTGGGTGGTATCCTGGGAGGGCCCCTGGCGAACTCAGCAATGCCACTGAAGACTAGGGTTGAGATTATTTAGTGGTCTGGTTAGGCAGTTAGTGGGGGGGGGGGGGGGGGGGGGGGGGGGGGGACAGACCCCCCCCAGGTCTGTCATGTGCTCCATGACAGACCTGGGGGCGGGGGGGGGCCTGGTGTTTCAATCACATGTTTTATCTCCATTGAACTATTTGTCAAAGTATGGTCTGGCGCTCTAAACTCTTTTTGTTCCAGTGCATAAGATGTTTTTGTCTTGTGGTTTCTTTCAGAAGGAGGTGGAGATGGCTGTAAGGGAAGAACTTCCCGTGTTGGGGGTTGACATCATCTTGGGTAATGATCTGGTAACTGACTGTCGTATGTGGCCTGATGACAAAAGGCCTGTTTTGACAACTAAAATTCCAGATTCAGTACAGATTGAGCAGTCACCGCTAACATCTTCCCTTGATCCAGCTCCTCCAAGGGGTGTTGATGCAGCTCCATTATCAGTGCAGACAGGTCTGTCATGTGCTCCACATCCTGCTGAGGTTGTTATTCCAGGTCCTGCACTGGTGGGGTGCTGCAGCAGCCAGATGAGAAGGCAGCAGCTCAGCCACAAGAGGGGAAGGAGGCACCCTCTACTGTGTGTGCTGTAACTCGTGCCATGGCTGCAGCACTTCCTGACAGTAATGAAAGTAAAAATCAAGCAAAAGTCTGTTCCTTTGCTGTGCCCAATGATCTTTGTGTTTCTCGTGCAGAACTGGTGCAGGAGCAGAAAAAAGATCCATCCCTGGCAGACCTGTATGATTTGGTCGTGTCCTCCTGTCAGGTGGGAAACTTGAAACAGGGGTACATACTTCAAGATGACCTGCTGTTGAGGGTTTGGGCTTCTCATGGTGATGGGTTTAGTGGGGATCCCATTCTGCAAGTAGTACTACCTGAAAAATTTCGAAAGTCAGTGATACAGACAGCGCATGGTGATGTTGCTGGTCATATGGGGGTCAAAAAGACTTACCATCGGGTGTTGCAACATTTTTTCTGGCCTCGGGTGAGACGTGATGTTGCTGGCTACATCAGAACACGTCACACTTGTCAGGTTACCAGTAAACCAAATCAGTCTCTGAAACCTGCACCTTTGTTTCCAATCCCTGCCGTTAGCAAGCCTTTTGATCATTTGATAGTGGACTGTGTTTTACCAACGTCACAACTCAGTAATAGAGAAAGAAGCACTGGTTTTGGTTCTGGCCCTCCAGCATTTTGATGTTTATGTTGGGTCAGGTTCAAAGTTGGTTGTTTATACTGACCACAACCCGTTGACTTTTTTGAGGTCGTTGCAGAATCCCAATCAAAGATTAATGCGATGGGCATTATTTTTGCTGCTGTATCATCTCAACATTCGTCACATTAAGGGCAGAGACAACCAGGTGGCAGATGCGTTGTCTCGTGCACCTGTACTGTAACATCTTCTGTTCATTTTCTCTCCTGTTTGCAGCCAGGTGTCAATTCTTATGTTCTCCTTAAAAGTGCATCTTCCGGATCCAAAGTTGCTGGGTCATAGGGATGGGGAGTCGTGGTGAGGTAATGGGGAGTTGGTGAATGTGATGGTGACACCTGTGATGTTGTGTGGTTTGATATACTGATATGTGTGATGTGCTATAGTCCTATGGAGTGTCTGCCATTAAAATGTTCACAAGGTTCTTTTGTTAATGGTAATTATCAGTATCTTCGTGGTTTGGGACCCATAGAGGTAGTCTATTTATAGTAGACAGAAGATGTGCCTGATTCTTTTTGTTATTTTTCTCTATTCTTCTCTCACACAGGGTGGTACCTCTGTCTTAGGTGGGGGGACGTAATGGAGGAAAGAGATTCCTCCTGGCCTGGGTGCTCATCAGGCTGGATGACTGACACCTGGATAAATGTGGGTGTGGTCACTGAGGCTGAGCAGAAATGCTCAGCATAAGTGCAGCCACAGGCTCTTTGCTCTTGGCTCCTGAGAAGATCCCATGTGTTTGGGGAAATAATTTGTGTTTTGGATTTGTGTGGTCTGGTGAGAGGAGTAAGATTTTGAGAAGATTGTTAAATAAAACCCTCTTTTGACTTATCTAAGTTTTTGTATCGCTTGTACGTGACAAAGGCAAAAGAAATCCATTACCATCCTGTGTCGTGGAAACTATTCGAAATGCATACCCTTCAACAGATGGACAGTACAGTGGCTTCAAAGAATTCAGGGACACGCTGGATCTTTTTTAACTTTCTTTTTATCCAGCCACACAAGAACAATCTGCACGAAAATTAGGCTACTGTGTTGTGCTCCACCATGAATGCCAACCTTGAATAAAAACATTTCACAAAGAAATAAATGTATGTCTTTATTGACAAAATGTTTTCTTTCCTTATAAAGAAAATTTTACTATTCAAAAATACACGGCCCACTTCAGAGGGCAGTTACATGAGATTAAACATAAAATATAGCCAAACACACATCACTCTCATGGATCAAGTGTAATCCTGTTATTAAAATTGCAGGCACAATAGAACTCAGAATCGTGACCTATGTTTTTTTAACAATGACATTTTGTCTGGTTTTGGTGTGCGGGCTATGTTGGCTGGTATGGCTGCTTGTGGTTGGAGGTGAAGCTGTGGGTCATCCATTAAAATTTAAGATTATGGCCCAATCTGAAATTTCGGTCTCTGTTGTGCCTGTGAACAGAATACTAGCTGAAGATATGAGATTGTTTTCAGGCAGTCCATTGACAGTGGGACAGGATTCCCACACCCTTTTTTGCCTTTTTCACAGCTCCACTGTATCCTTATCTTTGAGCCCATAGTAGAAATTTTCTTCTCATCTATGGCTTGACCACATTGAGAATACGTATATGTATACGAGTGACACAGACTGCAGTAGAGGACTATCTCGGTGCCGACCATGATGGAATATTGGTGAAAAACACGAGTTTTTTGACGATTAATGCCGTTTTAAGGAGCGGCGCTGTCTCTGCCCCGATGGATCCCATCATACGGACGTCCGCTGCATGATTTTGGATCTAAATATCTCCCGAAGCAGGGCTTGGATCAGGAAAACCTTCTTGGTGAGTATTTTGTTCTACTTCATTCTATAAACAATGTAAAAGCTGTATAAACCAAACTTATCCTCTAAGGGGACTGCTGTCCACATCTCGTTTATTCACACGTCCTTTTTGAAAATCTACAGAAAGTCAACCATTTGCTCTAGCTCAATTCTGTAAAAAACAGGTCATTTTACACTCTCTACTGAATTAAACAAGTCCTGCATGATCGATAAATGTCCTGTATTTAAATCTAAAGAATTCTTTGAAAATTTCCTTCCATCTTCCTGGTGTCATGTTTCAACTTGGGGCTGCTCTGCACCAATGAGCAACAGTTTGTGTGTTCAGAGCATGTTAAACTGAGAATACTTCACTTTTCTTTGATCAAAGACTTGAATTAAGTGTTTTGTACATAGTTCCTCACAGTTTTTAGCCTTTAGCCCTGGTTCTCCTGACCTCATAGAAGTATAGAAGTTCATATTGCAGTGAAAATTGAGTCCACATCGAGTAAAAATGTGAACAGAAGCAAAAACGTCCTAAAAATCAAATCAGCTTATCTTAGGTGCAGGACTGTGTAGATTTTGTAAAGATAGAACCATAAAACTTTTTTCATGTGTTCCTTATGCCTCAGGGTACCTAAAAATGTGTTGTATATATTCCCACCTTATTTTTAAATGTCTTTTAATGTAATTTTAATGTCCTGAAATTCAAATTCTTTATTTTGGGACCTTAAGCAGATATGACATTAAAATGCGATTAATTAGATTAATTAATTATAAATCCTGTAATTAATTAGATTATTTTTTTTAATTGCCTGACAGCACTAGTTAGAACCAAACCCAGATACAATATTTAGAGAACGTTCCCCCTTGGCTACACTGAAACATTACAAAGCCTTACGTTCCCTAAACGTTAAGAGAACCAAAACGTTCTCCAGTGGTTGCAGTCCTACCTTCACACTGGGCTGGTTATTGTTTAGTTGTTTTTTGGTTGATCTGAGAACAAACTTTTAGGCTCTTAATTTTCATGTAGCCTATGTAAAGTGCCTGTCTGTGCGACAATGGTAACCTGGGAGTGCTATTCAAGACTAGATGGGAAATTCCAGGCATTTAAAGTGCTACAAGCCTAAAGTGTGACTGAAGAAACCGGAGAAAGGACAAACATTTTCTTTGTGCATCATTATTTATGTGGAAATAATAATTTACACATTGCCACATGGATGCTGTCAGAGTTTGGACCAATGTTTGTTGCTTTTAGTTTTTAATTTCATTTGTTTTTAGCTTTAATGTGCTGAAAATGCACTATATAAAAACTTGCTTTAATATTTGTTGTTAGCACAGTGTGCTTACTTTGTCATACTTCTGCACAAAGTCCACTAAAGGAAGGCA
The DNA here is from genome assembly GCF_033239565.1 of Halichoeres trimaculatus. Taxonomy (NCBI): domain Eukaryota; kingdom Metazoa; phylum Chordata; class Actinopteri; order Labriformes; family Labridae; genus Halichoeres; species Halichoeres trimaculatus. Next base: position 37,427,110 of record NW_027437182.1, on the reverse strand, counting down.
ATAAAATAAAGTGTTTGTCTTGGGAAAAACTGCTAAAAACATAAAAACAGATGTTCAATTTTCTTAACAGAGGACTTCTAATTTAGGATAGACCAACTGCTTGATCCACAAGCACACACCAGTACAGTAGGTGGCGCTATTGCAACTTTCAGCTGATTTGCCATGAGGCAAAAAAAAAAAAAAAAATATCTCAAGAAGAAGAGGGAGATAAATGGAGGAAAGTTGGGTCAGATGGATCATGCGTAGTGTCCATGTGTTTCTGCCTCTGTCCAAGTAGGACATCAATACGGTAAGTGTTTGTCTTTCAATAGAAGAAAAACTTTACATTAAATGAAGTTGTGAGAAGTTTCCCATGAGCCACTGTTTCCCTATGTCTTAAGACCTCAGTGGCGCGCTTCTTTGTTTGGAGTGAGGCAAATGAATGGAGAACAGAGGTTCCTTCTCCACGGTCTTTTTTTCGCCACGTTTCTTCATTTCTATTATAACTTTCTTTACTGGATTCAACGCGAAAAAGGTAATTTATTAATCAGGAGTCAGCGCTATTTTAGATGTTGAAACGAACTTTGTAAACTCAGATGGAAACATCCTGGAGTCAACGTCTATATGGACGAGAGTAACAATACATAGGCCTATGTATTGTTACTCTACAACCCACCGCTGTGAGACGTGTAATTAACTTGTAATGTTCATAAATCCTTATGCTCTAACAGTAGAGCAGATTTAACCTGGCTCTTAATTTCATCTATAGACAGTCACGTTTTAACAGACCACTGCAGAATAACTGCCGTTTAAACTTAAACTCTACGTTTATCTTTAAAAGCTCTATGCGGTTTAGGTAGTCTGAAGCTGCCACACTCACTTGTTGAAAGAGACGAACAACAGGAACAGTTCACATAGGAAAGTTTATTGGCCCTCATTTATCAAACGTGCGTATGCCTGAAAAATGGGTGTACGTTCCTTTCCACGCACAGATTGGCATTTATCAATCTGAACGTGGGTGTTGGGTACGCTCAAATCCCACGCCAGGTCTGAGTTCTTGAACGCAAGTTTCATGTCAGTGGAGAGCGGGGTGCAGCGAGAGAAATCTGTCTGTGAAGGAGAGTTATTAGATCATGTGAGCGCAAGATATTTTCTGACAGAAACACTGATGTTCTTAGATTAATATTTACATCGTTGAATTAGATATGACACCAAGAATGTTTCTAACATTTTACTGTTCTCCCACCAACCTATAAAATACTTCCCTATGAAAGAGCAGTCCAAGCTGTCAGCTGATTTCTCCCCATTAAAAAATGTGTTTCCTTCATCGGTTTACTTTAAAGAAAAAAAAAAAGAGAGATTCTGTTAACAGCTTTTAATACGCTCCCTTGTCAATGATAAAGTCTCCGCAGAGAACATTCAGAGGACACTGGATCGAACTTTTAGCCAGGATTTTTGGAAGGAAGCCGTATCAGTTACAGGATTTATAGTGGAGAAGATTATTTCACTCCTCGCAATATTATCAGAGAAACTTCATCTGTGTGTATAACAAAGTGACTATTTCATAACAAAACGCTGTCCATTTAGACGGGATCACAAACAACCTGTTGTCCTCGTGGTAAAAATACTCATTAAACTCCGGTCTACCCATGTGTAATTGCGCACGATCGACACACTTCAGCTCCACTTCCTCCTCAGTCTGTGACAGGTTCAGGCTGGAGTCTGCAGCTTCTTTCAGAGCTCAAACACATCTTTAAAAGACAACTTTACACGTTTCTGGACCTGAACAGAAACATTTTAAAACACTGTGGGGTCTAGTAGTCAAATATCGCGGATAAATTAATCAAGGTATAAACAAATCATGTCCAATTTAAATGTTTAAAACTTTGCTGAATTTTAGTTTGTCACATCCACGCTGCTGACGGCTGCAGTGATTTACTAGCAGACAAGTTTTTCTAACTCGCTCTAATGCAACACGGCGTAATTTCTCTCCACCTCTGTTGCTATGGCGTTGCCGATCCGCTGCACGGGGAAGTTCCCTTTTTCCCGTAATGCGTCCCTCCATGTCGCAAATTCCGTGGGTAAATGTCCCTATAGTATTGGAGCACACATGGCCTGCCTGATGAAGAGGATCAACACCACAGAGGCAGTGGTTGAATTTCTCATGGCAAGAGCTCACTCACCAGAGGCTGTTTCTGCAGGAAAACCTATTGCTTTCACCATGCAGAACAGTGAGTGAACTAGAGAAGCTGGATCGGAGTCTTACTGTGCGTTCACACCAAAAGAGGCAAAAGCGCAAGCACGCCCGTGAAAGCGGACAGCGGCCAAAGCGGCTAAATGTTTTAGCCGCCTTGGCCGCTCGTCACGTGACTGACAATTACACTTGTCATTTAAAGGAGCTGCACAGCAGCAACTGGTTGCTGTTGTTTAACTTCAGTTTAAAACATGAACATAATGTAAAACCATCATCTAATCAGTCACAAGCAGATTGACAGGCAGGAAGCAATTTACAAAGGAGATAATATTGATTTATCCACAACATCAAACTTTTACAGTTTTGAAATATAATAAAATTCTGTGGTGTGTGTGTGTTGGTGTTCTATAATCCTAAAGAAAAATACCCAAGAGCCGGACTTGATGTTAATCTTTTAATCAATAAATGAAACTCCTGCGCAGCCTGTGCATATTCCCCGTTCCAAAATAAATCACAACCAAAATAAAACAATAATTTCAATGTTCATAAAACTAAAATCATGAAAAAGTTCCCAACTAACAAAAAAATACAAGCTGTCCTTCTTCACACTATTTTAAACGCTCCTTTAATCCTGTTTTTTTTCCGGTCCTCTTAAGTCCGTAACACAAAACAATGTTGATCCACAAGAAACAAAAGATAAATCCTCAAGGAAGAAAAATGGTAGCCCAAAACAGGAGAGTGAAAACCAGGTTACTGGCATCACTTCGGATCCTGGCGCACAGTTTGGTACAAAGCTATTGGTACGAAGCCATCCACGGAAGGATCCAGAAGGATCCAGCGGGATCTGTTTGGTAATAAAAGTAACCTGCGCCCCCGGCGTAAACCTCCGATCGTTGCTGAAAAAAGTTGGTCTGGTGCCCTGGTGTCATCTCATTCAGATGAAACAAGAAATGGTTGCATGCTAGGCTAGGCTACATCTTTGCCACAGACGACACTACACTTTGCTACTTTCTGCTATTACTGCACATTTTTTTGAACTCACCAGAACAATCTACCACCTCCGCGACACAATTTTTTTTGTTGTCGTTGGTCGCGGTAGCTAAAAAGGCGGATATTAAAAAGAACAGGTTGAGCCTGAACACAGTTTTATGAGCTTTTTTGTATCCAAAACGGAACTAGGAACCAAAGTTACATGCGTTGTTCCTTAGGGCCCGCTCGGTCGAAGGACATCTCTACTCTGATTGGTTGCCACCGTTTGCCGCTGAACTGCTAATTACCACAAAGTTGACCAAGGCTCAACTTCTCATCTGGTGTCTCTTTTGATGCTTTAGCCCATAGACATAATAAAGAGTAGACGCCGCATCCAATGGTACTGCTTATAGGCGCTGACGAGCCGTGGGGCCGCCATCTTGGTCCGGTCAGCCGCTCCACTCATTGTAATCTGTTTAGCTGGCACACTGAAGTGTCAGCGCATATAATCAGTCATAACTCGCTGAATACTTAACTGATTTCCAAGCGGTCTTTTTTCCTACAAACGTCCTACATGTGGGAATGATACTTGACATATAGTTTGGAATATTTAAATATTCATAGTGAGCTTAACAGTCGTAAAATAATCTGATAAGTGAAATACGTGTTGTATGATTGGTATTTTCTAAAACACTCACAGTATACAAATAAAAAAATATAAATTCTGACAACTATATATATATATATATATATATATATATATATATATATATATATATATTTATATATATGTGTGTGTGTGTGTATGTGTGTGTGTCTTCAAACTCCTGCTCTTCCACTCAGTATTTTCAGAGTTCATTCCCCTCTCTGATGTATTAAAATGTATGTATATCCATAAATAAATATAGATATTGATATGAAGATAAATTGATGGATATAGTTATACACACACGTCTATACACACATGACAGAAGTAGAAACAGATTGTGTGCTACTCAGCTATTTTAATATGTTCAAAAATGAACACAAGATATAACAAAATTCACAGAAGATGTATCAATTTTTTTTATCAATTTAGTATCAGACATCGAAAGTATGGATGATACTCTTTCTCCCCTCATCCCTACTTCCTTTCCTTCCTTCTTTTTCTTCCTCCATCTATCTCTTTCCTTCCTTACTCCCTAAATTTTCTCTTTTGTCCTTCTTTTCAACTTTCTTATATCCTTCCCCCCTCATCCCTACTTCCTTTTCTTCCTCCCCAATACCTTTCTTTCCTTCTTCCCTTCTGTCCTTCCTTTCTACATTCTGTTACACCCTTCCTCCCCTCATCCCTACCTTCTTTTCCCTTCCTCCCTCTATCTTATCCTTTACTTCCTCCTCCCCTTTATGTCTTCCTTTATTCATCAGTCTGATGTTTGACCGCACCTAGTGACCAGAAATCACTAAAAGCAATAGTTAACTAGAAATTCACATGTAACTTTAACTGTTAATAAATAGGTCAGTAAGAACCGCTGGCCCTTGGTCATTTTCACATGACATCGACTGGTTATGTGGATTATATTGCACATGTTTTCGGATGGCCATGGCAACCAACATAATTGCAACACAGCTATATTTAGCCTGGTCTTCTAGGCATCTTCTCTCCAACATATCCAACATCATCTTGTTAAGGCCAGGCTTGTCATCCACTGAACACAGCCACCTGTAAAAAATAAAGAAGTAGCTACTTAATGTATTTGGAACATTTATTTCCAAAAATTTCTTTGGACAATATTAAGACTACCTTTGTAATGTATGTGGATGAGGGAGGGGGAACCGTCGGGTCTCTCTGAGATATCTGTATGCCTTTGGACCATGCAAATGTAGTGTTAGGGCAAACTCTCTGAAGCTCTTTGGGTACTCATGGCCCTGCTTTGCCATGAAGTCTATTTGATGATCTGAAATTGTATGAGAAAAAAGTGATAAATCTCTTTCATATAATAACTAAGGAGTTTGTTAAAGAGTGTAAGAATAAGATGTACATGAATATCCAAGTGCTAATTTCATCTTACCTGAGTAGAAATCAAGCTTCTCTTTAAGTTCCTCATTAATGAGTTTTTTTTCTCTCAAATCCCCGTAAATAGTTGGGTCATTTTGGAGCGAAACGTGACCGCGGTGAGCGATGGTCCGTTTCTCAATGGATTTCTCTTCTAGGAGGGCTAAAAAACAAATTTAGCCAGGGTGTATTTTTTAAAATGGTGGGGAAAATTTTTTATAGGCCAAAATCCAAAATGGCTGTCATGGTAATGATCTTTTTAAAAGCTCGACCTACAATGATGAACAATACATGTTTTCAGACCTTATTTTTGTTGAGAAATACATATTTCAGGGTTGGATAATGATTTGACCTTATTTTAACCTTCAAATTCAAGATGGCTGCCACTTCTGGTGTTTTTTAGGGTATTTTGGGGGAGTTTTTGCCGTTTTGGGGGCATATTTTTTTCAGTGTTGTTACAGAGTCTCTGTAAGGTTAAAATGGAAGCTCTGCTCATGATGAGTTGAGTAATATACAGTTAAAGTTCACAGAAATAACATCTGAAGTCAATAAAGTAGATGTTTAGGTGTAAACAACCATTGTTGATTACTCATTTCCCATTAAAAAGGACTATGCAGAAATGACTTTTCAGGTCTATATCACAATATTTTTGGCTTTATTAAATTCTTTTGCAGTTTAAGACCAATGGAAATGAATATATTCCTTTATTTCGCTCCCATTTAAATGAATGGAGATTTATCATCACCATGGAAACCACTGGAGCAAAGACACATGTGTGATGTCACAAGGAAAACGCAGGCCGTTTTCAAATTCACCTACTATATACTGTGTATGAAAGTAGTATGTAGTAGGCTCTGCGTGCTGCCTACTACACTTGAATGTAGTCTGTACTATGACTGTTCTGTTAGGTGTGTTTTGTAGCGAAGCAGAAATAGGATTCATTTTCCATACTTAATTTTGATTGTACAAAACAAACCATGAGTAGCCGACATGTCGACATTTCAGTTATTAATCTGCAAAAATATTGCCAGAAGCAGCATTTTATACGAAACAGTCAGTGGTGGAGAATACTTATTATTTCGAAGAGGAATTACTTATTTCGTGAGAGCGTATGATGGCCTATTAGGGCCACTTAAAAGCAAAAAAACACATCAAGGATAATATCACACACACAATTCAGAATTAAGAATGAGGTAAAGCGGGAAAATTTAAGGTGGTGGAAATATAGAGGTAAAATACAGAATGTAACAGTAAAATGTCATACTATACTTGGCAGTGGTTTACACTAATAATGCTGCAGTCCGGCCGTTACAAACTGTTAATGGAAAAACAACAACAGACCTTTTCAGAATCAGAATCAGAATCAGAATTGCCTTTATTCACCAAGTATTTTCAAGAATACAAGGTATTTGACTCCGGTTTAAACTGCACTCTCTCAGTACAATTGCTATGGCTAGAAAGACCCTCAGAGAAACACTAAAAAAAGTCAAGAACTTTGTACAGAGTAGAATAAAAATAAATACACAATTTAAGTTAAAAAAGTTTTTAGAAGTTATCACACACTATTGCGTGTTGAAAACGTAAAGATAACAAGTAGAGGCTCTTGTATTTGTATATTTTGCTGCTCTGATTGTCAAAGCTTCGCTCTCAGTCATTTTCAATTCAGGTGCTTTGCCTGCAACAGTAGTCGAAGCAGACTGGTCTGATGCATACTGTGAATTGTTTCCCGAATCTGTTCGTCATCTGGGTATTTTTTTTGCATACTGCAACTTTGCGTTTGTTTGTATACTGTATACTTTATGCTACATTTTGGGAAAATCTGCTAGTATAGAAAGTGAATTTGAAAACGGCCGCAGTGTTCTCCGGCTTGTTTACATGAAAAAAAAACAATGATTGGATGGGACATTCCTTTTCCCTTGTGATATCTTTATTCCTTCGAGCAAAAGTTATATAGGTCTCAGCATTTCAACATTCAGTCATTTGCACCTCGTCGTGGTAAGGGAGCTTAAATATCTCAGTGAACCTTAAGAGCTATGCCAGCTGAAGGAACAGGTTTTAATGTGTGATAACCTGTAAAAAGGTCTGTTGTTGTTTTTCCATTAACAGTTTGTAACGGCCAGACTGCGGCATTATTAGTGTAAACCACTACCAAGTATAGTATGACATTTTACCATTACATTCTGTATTTCACCTCTACATTTCCACCACCTTAAATTTTCCTGCCTCACCTCATCCTTAATACTGAATTGTGTGTGAGATGTTTATCCTTGATGTGTTTTTTTCTTTTGAGTGACCCTAATAGGCCGCTGTACACCGTCACAAAATGATAAGTAATTCCTCTCCAAAATAATAAGTATTCTCCACCACTGACTGTTTCATATAAAATGCTGCTTCTGGCAATATTTTTGCAGATGAATAACTAAAATGTCAACATGTCGGCTACTCATAGTTTGTTTTGTACAATCAAAATTAAGTTTGAAAATTAAATCGTATAAAAAAAAAAAAAATCCTTTTTCTGCTTCACTACAAAATAAACCTAGCAGAACAGTCATAGTACATACTACATTCAAGTGTAGTAGACAGTATGCAGTGCCTACTACATACTACTTTCATACACAGTATATAGTAGGTGAATTTGAAAACAGCCTGCAGTTTTCCTTGTGACAACACACATGTGTCTTTGCTCCAGTGGTTTCCATGGTGATGATAAATCTCCATTCATTTAAATGGGAGCGAAATAAAGGAATCTATTCATTTCCATTGGTCTTAAACTGCAAAAGAATTTAATAAAGTTTACACATAAACATCTACTTTATTGACTTTAGATGTTATTTCTGTGAACTTTAACTGTATATTACTCAACTCATCATGAGCAGAGCTTCCATTTTAACCTTATAGAGACTCTGTAACAATACTGAAAAAAATATGCCCCCAAAACGGCAAAAACTCCCCCAAAATACCCTAAAAAACACCAGAAGTGGCAGCCATCTTGAATTTGAAGGTTCAAATAAGGTCAAATCATTATCCAACCCTGAAATATGTATTTCTCAACAAAAATAAGGTCTGAAAACATGTAGCCTATTGTTCATCATTGTAGGTCGAGCTTTTAAAAAGATCATTTCCATGACAGCCATTTTGGATTTTGGCCTCTAAAAAATTTTCCCCACCATTTTAAAAAATACACCCCGGCTAAATTTGTTTTTTAGCCCTCCTAGAAGAGAAATCCATTGAGAAACGGACCTTCGCTCACCGCGGTCACGTTTTGCTCCAAAATGACCCAACTAAAAGACTCTTCACTGTTGTCTTTGCCCTGTTCCGCCTAGCCATGGCATTCTCCCTCTCTCGCTCCAGACTTTCCACTCTTGCCAAAGCTTCATTAAGTTTGGCCTTAAGAGCGTTGGGAGAAGCAGGCAAGGCATAGCCATGATCCTAGTAGAAGGAGGGATGAATATGGTTTGAGCAACATTTCACTTCACACACATCCCTTTGACATTACTAGAGTATGGCCCACATTCTTTCTCATAGCCATCACCTGTCAAAAACATTGCCAGCACTGTGTGTGTGTGTGTGTGTGTGTGTGTGTGTGTGTGTGTGTGTGTGTGTGTGTGTGTGTTTAAGGAATGCATGCTCAACATTTCTTCAATTGTGTGTGTGGGTTTATTTGTGAGTGTGTTTAATATGAGTGGCAGAAAATGAGGGATTTTACTATGTCTAGGACCATTTTGATATGTTGTTTAAAATAAAAATACTCACATCATTAGGCTGAGGTTGTGAGTGAGAAGCTGAAGCTTCTGGGTCATCGGGGGGGCCACAGGCAGGCTCTCTTCAGCTCTTCTGGAGGCAGATGTAGTCCTGCCCTTTTCTGGCTAAAATGAAAAAGCATCATACTTGAAAAGAGTATATTGATATATTTTACATTTGTGAATGCTACTAGCCTTGTGATGATACACCTACTCTTTGGAGGTGAACTGGAAGGCTGAAGATGGAGGGGACAACACCGTCTCTGAGTCTGACAACCTGTCCTGTCCTGTCAAAATCACCCTGCTTAAAATGCTCGCTGCAAATCACGGATGTCTCATTGGCTGTGAACCCTTGCCTCCTCAATGCTACCTCCCACTTCTTCCTTATAAATTTGTCTTTGGGAAACCTTCAAAATGAAAATGAGAGACTTGAGAGAGTCAACACGAAATTAGCACTGCGCAGGGTGCGCCAGGCTTTCGCCCCCTGTGCTGCACCACGAAATTAGAGCTCCTACAATTGAATGTACTTATTTATTGAGCAAAAGAAAAAGATATCCTTGCATTAAATGCTTAACAGTATTAATTTGTTGGGCTCTGCCCTATTAAAAGACATAAAATACAATTCACCAGACTTGAAAACATAGAAATGGTCACCAAGATAATTCAAATTAAAAACCTGCACACAGTAATACATAAAAAAAGGAGATTTTGGAGGTTAACTTGGCAGCCATCTTGAAAAATGGCCGCCATCTTGGATTTTCAAATGTCCAATCAGACAGATTTGATCAGAAGCCTTTGGAGAACAAATTTACCAAGTTTCATGCTTGTATCATAATTTGCACAATTTCAGTAAAATTTAGCTTTTATCCGCTCCACTATAGTTTAAGTCTGCAATTCACTTCACAGTGTGTTTGTTGTCATTTTTGTAACACGCTTAGTTCAGTCCTGTTAAGGATTGTTTTGGTGGATTAAAGCCAACATTTTTCGGGGGGTTTTGTGGGCGCATTGTACTGTCAAGGATGGAGTTTTGGAGGATTTTGTGGCTCACTCCAGTCCGGAGAAGCTGGATTTATGTACTAAAGCCAATCTGTGGTCCACTGCTGCGCAGTATGAAATACCTGTCTCGAAGCAGGATAAAAAGCAGGACCTTTAAGTGATACTCCAAGATGGAACAAGTTGTTCGCGCCTGCCTGTGGTTTCAGCGCAATTAATTAGTAATAACTCGCTAAATACTGAACTGATTTTAATGCGTTTTTTTTACCCAACAAACGTCATACATATAGGTATAATACTGGACACGTGGTTTGTCGTATATTTATACTCATGGTGGGCTAAACAGGAAAAGAATGTTCGGAAATGTGATATATGTGATGATGTATAACAGGTATTTTGCAAAACTCTCTCTGAATATATATATATATATATATATATATATATATATATATATATATATATATACACATATTTATACAGATTGTGTGCTACTCAGCTATTTTAATATGTTCAAAAATGAACACAAGATATAACACAATTCACAGAAGAAATATCAATTTTTTTTTAAACAATTTAGTATCAGACGTTAAAACTCTTTATTATGTCCATGGTTGTACTGCCTTTGCCAAAATGCGCGCGCAGCCGTAACTGTTTACAAACAAATGTGATTATTATAAGAATAAGACGTAGCTATGTTTGTGCAGTTTGATATTGTTTTCTTTTGATTCGGTCGATCAATGGTGCTGGATTCCACCAAAGTGGTGTCTGAAAATTTGAGAGGGTAACGGCTGAAAATTTGGTTTGCCAAAGGAGATACAGATCTATCAAGGATGCCGTTGGGAAAATTAGCAACCCCCCTTGCCGTCGCTCTGGGTAAGTCTAGAAAAATTACATGAATTGCTGTGAATGCTACTGCTATCAGCGCCAATTTTTCTTCTTCTTCCTATTCTCCCCCCTTTTTTGGACTGTCTTTCCTTTTACAAACTTCAACCGGTTTTCAACGTTTAAGCTTCAAAACGTGTGGCTCATTCGGGACACGACCATTATGACTTTCCATGTCCCTTTCACCAATTCTTTTAGAGATTTTCACGTTTTTTGTGATTTCGGTCACAAAATACACAAAACGTTTCCCGTAATGTTAATGTGCAGATTGATTATTGGAATTTAGTGCTTTTCAATAGGAGCAAATGATTTATACACAGGCTGATATTTTATGAAAAATAAAAATAATAATAATAATAATTTTATTCATATAGCCACTTTAAGAACAGCAAAGTCACAAAGTGCTTCACAAAACAAATAAAAACAAATAAAAACAATACAAGCAATTATAAAAACAATACAAGCAATTGGTACAATAAAAGAAAACACAGGACATATTACGTAAAGACCAGACCAAACAAATAGGTCTTCAGTTGTTTTTTAAAAGAATCAACAGTTTCAGACAATCTTAAAACCAAGGGGAGCGAGTTCCACAGAGTAGGAGCCCTGACACTAAAAGCACGGTCACCTTTAGTTTTTAATTTGGAGTGTGGGATAAACAACAGGTTTTGCTCAGTGGACCGAAGAGGCCTACCTGGACTGTAGTGAGTTAAAAGTTCTGAGATGTATGCTGGAGCCTGACCATGGAGGGCTTTGAAAGTGAGCAAAAGTATTTCAAAATGTCTTCTGAAATGTACGGGAAGCCAGTGGAGTGAAAACAGAATTGGTGTGATGTGTGACCTTTTCGGAGACCTGGTAAGTAGTCTGGCTGCAGCATTTTGTACTAATTGTAGACGGTTTATGGATGTTTTACTGAGACAGGTGAAAAGTGAGTTACAGTAGTCTAAACGGGAAGAAATGAATGCGTGAATAACCATCTCCATTTGAGCTCTAGAAAGAATGTGTCTGAGTTTTGCAATATTTCTGAGATGAAAAAAACAAGAACGGACCAGGTTGTTGATGTGATGATCTAGAGAGAGTGAGTGGCTGAAAGAAACACCAAGATTGCGAAGAGTTGGTTTTGTAAAAGTTGACAGGGTTCCCAGTTTCTGAAGTATGTCTGGGACTGAGCTCTCTGGAGCCAAGACGAGGACTTCTGTTTTCTCGGAGTTTAGTTGTAATGAATTATCTGACATCCAGTCTCTAACAGCACTTAAACAACTGAGCAGGGTTGACACTTGAGAAAGATCATTGGGTGAAAAGGATATATGTAGCTGGATATCATCTGCATAACAATGGTAAGACACATTTTTAAAACTGTTGATTAGGTGGCTTAGTGGGAGCAGGTACAGGGAAAAAAGTATTGGGCCAAGGACTGAGCCTTGAGGGACTCCACAAGCTAGAGGGGAATTTGAAGAGGTGTGGGGATTGACAGTAACAGAGAAAGTTCTCTGTGACAGGTAGGAGGAGAACCAATCAAGGGCAGAGCCAGAAATGCCCACCCACTGCCTTAGTCTATTAATTAAAACATCATGATCCACAGTGTCAAATGCGGCACTAAGATCCAATAAAACCAATAAAGAACATTTTCCTTTGTCACTGCTAAGAAGAAGGTCATGAAAACTTTAAGAGCTGTTTCTGTGGAATGGGACTGACGAAAACCAGACTGATACTTATCCAAGATGTGATGAGTGACCAAGGCAGTTGAAAGTTGATTGGCAACCACTTTTTCTAAAATTTTTGAGATAAAAGGTAATTTTGAAATGGGCCTATAATTTTGAGGCAGAGAGGGGTCCAGATTTGTTTTTTTGAGAAGTGGCTGTATGGCGGCATGTTTGAAATATGATGGCACTTGTCCAGATTCTAATGACGTGTTGATAATTGAAAGAATGTAAGGGCTAATGCACTCAAATTCAGATTTCAGTAGATGGGTTGGCAGTATGTCAAAGGGACTAGAGGAAGTTTTCATAGTTCTAACCAGGTTCTTTAGTTCTTGTAGGGAGATTGGGAAGAACTTGTCCAGGACTGTTAAGCAAGGAGGGCAGGGAACAGCAGAAGAAAAAGATGGAGTGATCTGTGCTTTTATGTCATCGATCTTACCAACAAAGAAAGAAAAAAAGTGTTCACATTCATCATCAGAGGATAAAGGGATACTGGGTGATGGATAAGAGACAACGTTATTAACAGTTCTAAACAGAAACCGAGGATTATGTCTGTTCTGAGTGACAAGATTTCCAAAATATTTCTCTCTGGCATCCTTAACCATACAATTAAATTCAGCTAAAAGGTCTTTTAGATGCAGGTGGTGGACATGAAGGTGGGTGGATTTCCACAACCGCTCCACTTTACGGCATTTCCGCTTAAAGAAGCGAATATCATCGTTCAACCAGGGGGGTGATTTTTTCAAAGAGGCCAATCTGGATTTTGAAGGAGCAACCCCATCCAAAACAGAAAGACAGTGTTCATTAAAAGACTGTACTTGTGTGTCCACATCACCATGCAAAGAAAAATTGCAGGAGCAAAAAGAGGCAGAAAACTTTTCTGCAGTGAGATGGTTGAGGATGCGAGATTTGATTTCACGTTGACAGGGCTGAGACTCTAAGTTAAAAGATAAATCAAATAAAATACATTTATGGTCAGAAATAAACAGTTCCTCAGGAACAACAGAATTAGTCTTTAAACCATATGTAAAGAGAAGATCAAGAGTGTGTCCTTTGACATGTGTAGCACCTGTTAGATGCTGGGTAAGATTAAATGACTCAGTTAAGCTAAGAAAGTCAGAGGCAAACTTATCAGAGACATCATCAATGTGAATGTTAAAATCACCAAGAAGTATGAATTTTGAGAGTTTTAGGATGGATGATAAAAAATCACTAAAATCAGTTAAAAAGCAGCTGTTTGGGCCAGGTGGTCGATAGACTAAGAAGGCATGAAATGGGTCAGATTGGCCAATTTTAACCATCTGCAGTTCAAATGAAGAGAAGGAACCAGTGTTCACCATACGGCAGGGAAACATATTTTTAAACACAGCAGCAAGGCCTCCACCCCTGCCTGAAGTTCTGGGCGAGCTCAAGAAGGAGTAATCAGGAGGGCACAACTCAATTAGGGGGGCCTGTTCATTAGTCCTTTGCCAGGTTTCTGTTATGAACATGAAGTCTAAGTTTTTAGATTTGATGATATCATTTAGTAGAAATGATTTCTTGATAATGGAGCAGGCATTCACCAGAGCAATCATGAGAGGTGCTGAGGTGTGCGGCACTGAAAAGAGGGCAGGCTTTATTTGGATTAAGTCATCTGTGCTTCTACTATGAGATAGAATTGCTGGCGTATTAAATGCCTCATCAAGCCTGTCACTAATTCTCACAGGAATGGGCAAAGGGGTGAGAGAAAATGACAAGGGAATTTTGTTGGAAGCAGGTTGTGAGCACTGAGAGAAATGTGTGACTTTCACAACATAAGGACCAGATTCTGGAGGGTCAAGCTTTGAAGGATGTAATGACTTGTTTAACCAGCAGAGGGGGGCGTGATGAAAGGTATGATTAAAGGTACCTGTGGGGGACAGTGCTGGGGAAGAGCTTTTGACCAATGGGAATTGAGTATTCACAGAGGGGGCAGGGTCTGCCAACGGTCATGCTTGTGTGGACAGAGTGTGATAGAAAATGTTTGATGACAACATCTGTGAACCCAAATTGTTTGGGTGCAGCCCAACCCCCCCTGAAGAAAGCAGAGCGCAGCCAAAATGGATCAAAGTTCGGGATAAAAGTAAAGTTTAGCGCTCTACACTGAGCGTGACGCCATTCATGCAGGCTCATGAGTCTGCTGAAACGCCCCACTCCCCGACCCAGCACAGGTATCTGGCCGGATAAATACACAATCCTCTCACTGGCTTGTAGCAGCTCGAAGAGTTCGGTAAAATCCCTTTTTGTGAGTTTGGATTGTTGCCGTCCGGTGTCATTCGTGCCGACATGAACAACAACCTTCTTTACAGACGGGTGATCTGCAAGCAGACCGGGGATGACCCGAACTATGTCCGAGACTTTGGCTCCTGGGAAGCAAAAGGTAACAGCCAGCTTAGACCTTATATTTCTGATGATGGAGTCGCCGATTATCATTGTGGACGGAGACGGAGGCACGGAAACCTCCCTGGACACCAGCGGCGGACGTGCGGCAGCAGCCGCTGTGGGCTGCAGCGAGGGAGTCACGGTGGACTCTGGAGCAGAGCTGCTGGACTTCACGAGGGGGACCAGTAGAGCCTCTTCTGGACACTGCCTCTCTAAGCAGCCTGCGTCGGGAGGATGCTGATGAGACCTGGGTATTCGGTTGTTCTCCCAGCGATGGAAAATCGTCCATGTCCAGGATCTGGAACCTGTTGGACAGAGGGATATCCAGGGGTGGAGGAGAGGAAGGTGGAGACGGTCGCACTGCATGGCACCTATCCCTCCGAGTGGCCGTCCAGAGCACGGGTTGACACGGTGTGGAGTTTAACGGGGGGTTCACTCAGAGTCGTCCATCAGCTTGCCATGTCTCCGCGGAGGGATGAAAAAGTGACGAGCAGGTTGATGCTTTGGGTTTTGCTCCCATATGGACCCATGGATGATCGGGGTAATTCGACACAGGCATCGGTCGCGTAGCAGGAGCTGCAACCATGGCAGGAGCTACAGTGCCGGGGAAAATGGGAGCCTCATCTGCGGCGGAAAGTGCAACGGGGATTGTGTCCCCCAACTCAGCACCTGAGGTAGCTGGTGCCGAGCCGAAAATAATTGTGTCCATGATCTTCTCGGCGTCCTGGATTTTGTAAAGAGTAGAGATCCTTTGCTCCAGTTCACAGATCTTCTTACTGAGATCGGCGCAGCTCTGACAGCCAAGCGATGAGCTAAGCGGGCCCATGGCCCCCTTGAAAATTCACTGTTTGTTTTACCTATACACTTTAAGATCCAGAGAGCTGAGCAGTTGGAGATCCTCCTAGATACACAGGGACAACTGAGAAATATGCGTACCCAGTAGTCAGAACAAAAATTTGCTTAAAAACTGTTAAAATCAGCCTAAAATCCAACACAGCTTGGCTCCCAAAAGAAAAACATGCCACTTGCACTTAACATAACAAACTACAGAAACAAACTACAAATTGAAAAAACAACAGCAACAACCCTACTTCATACAGCAAGAGTACATTATAGTTACTTCAGTAAGGGGTTATAATATGACCTATATTCAATCATCAAAACAATGATTTATCAATTATACTTTTAAGTGTGATGTGGATTTGTCATGATGGTGGTGGAGGTGTGTGTTTTAAATGTTTTTTTTTTTTTTTTTTTAAATATCCAGAAACCACTTTCTTAATAGAATGTTCTCTTGTATTTTTACAGGGTTTGGCCTAGGCCTGTTTCTCTTCTATTATCGGCTGCTGTCAAAAAGGAATACAGCTTACTTCTTCGCACTTGCACTACAGTTAGAGCACCTGATTAAGTTCATTGTCACTTCTCACATCCTGATGCATCTGTTCATAGGTAAACCACAGGTGTATTTCTTCAACTACAGATCAGTAAACCAGACACTTGATGTGATATATGTAGTATTTACAACATAAGAGCTGTAAAAAGTAGCATCTGATGGCAAGTCAAAAGTGAGGTTATGTATAGTTTTACAATATATTCAAAACCTTTTGTTTTTATAACTGTGTAGGAACAGTGGCTGGACTATACTCACAGTAAAAATAAGTTTCTGAAATTGATTTTAAAATGCTTTCTATATTAAAAGGACTCAATGAGTTGAACATAGATGGTCTCAGGGGAAAACTTGCTGTCCGTGCAGTGGTGTACTTCATCTTAACCTCTTTGCTTGCTGTCTCTATTGGTAAGAGTACCTCAAACACATGTACTGTAAAAGTGCAACACTGTGCACATTTATATTTTTTAACTTCTCACCCAAAAGCTGCAGAATAAACATTCATGGACTCTATGTTGTAGGGCTATTAGTGCCAATGCTGTTCCAGCCTGAGGTCTTTGCAAACATTGGAGGCTTGAAAGGAACAGAAAATGAAGTAACCCTCCCCTTCCCCTGCCTCTTCAGGTCTGTTAAGGTAAGGTAGAAAGGGGTGTAGTTTAAGTTTTAAAGATTCAACATCATGTAGCGGGAGATGCAAAGACTTGAAGATGTCAGTCGATGTAGTTCTGGTGTTTTTCATACACCTAAGAGTCTTGAAAGTAGCTAACAAAGCCATGACGAGCCAGGTGATTAGTATTAGATAATGCATGATGTTTGACATGTTAATGTTTTTCTATTCTTTATAGGAACTTGTTACCGAGTAATCTAATTCTGGCTAACTTTCAAGTGGTATGTTTTATTTCTAAATGCTGTAACATACTGCCCATGTAGGAGACAATGCTATACTTAAGATGTGTTTTTTGTGGTGATTCATGTGTGCTGCATTGGTGGACTGCTTCCAGTCTCCCTCCTCCCCTCTCTGTTAGGCTGCTTCTACACACCTGCATCTCATCCTAATCAGCAGCTCCAGCTCTTAGGCTCTGGCTGGAGTGGGGCCCGGCGCCAGAGTATTCCTGCTCATTCAGTGGTACAGCGGCCATCTTCGTGTATTAAGTATCTCAAAGATTTCTAGTTCATGCTCTAAGCTTATGTCCCCTTTTCTAATCCCCTTTTTGTCTATTTTTTCCAGTGCCTCCTTGAGCAAATCTCCTGCAGCCCAACCTCAGCCACGCAGCCTCAACTCTCTGGGATTCGGACAGTTCCTCTCAGTCACTCACCTTCACTCTCTGGATCACTGCCTCTCAAGCTGAGACTCTGGATTCGTCTACATTATCTCTCTGGTTTAATAAATTCCCTCAAACTGCTTCCTCTGCCTCCGCCTCACTTCTGGGTCCTGTTAAATTACAGTTGGTTTAGCCAAAACCATCACATTTTTTGGCCTATCTTCAGTACAAGACTCAGAACCTCCAATTCAACCTCGAGACGGATGATCAAAATACGGCAAGCATGTCTTCCTTTCCCGTACTACTATCAGGGTTCTGTTCTTTTGTGAAAGGGATGACTTGATGCATAAATTATCTGTCTGTTCTCAGAATAACAGAGGATCACGTCTTATGGGTGGAAATGTTGAAGTTGTCAACATCCTGGGCCTGGTTATGTGGTGCTTCATTATGTGGATATGCCTTCGGAGACATGAAGAGGAAACCACATTTTTGGTGGGCCTCTTAAAGGAAATCGGCGAAGTCATGAACCAAATTCGTGAGGGCACTTCAGGGTAAGGTTCTAGTGATGAAATGAAAGAATATGATGAGTAAGAACACACTTTGGCAGACTCTGGCTGTTTTCCAAACCCTCTACTACATACTACTTCATGCATAAAATGGAGATAGGTGATGGATTTTGTTTTAACCTTTATGAAAGATGTTCAAAACAAACTGGTAGCTCTTGAAATCTTTATTTTGTTAATCATATCACAGCGTGATAGTCATTATATTTGATTTTTAAACTCATACCAAAAAGTTATGGTTCATTCAAAGAAAAAAATGGAAGTTATTGGCTTTTTATTTTTGCATACTTACTACATATTGAATTTCAGCCAAAATAGTTGGCACTACTAGTGTAGTAGGAGGTTTGGAAAACAGCCCCTGCATGCATTTCCTTATTCCTGCCTTTCTCAGATTTAATTCCTCTGAGGAAAATTCCAGATACTTGTCAAGCAGAAGAGCAATTAAGTCTCCTGAGAGCACCACGAAGCTTTTTAAAGTTAAGAATACAGCTCACGGAATGCTCAACTGAGAAAAAGATGGAAAACATTTTAGATTTCACTTGAAACTCAACAGTTCAGGCATGTGTCCGAAGTCTCTGTGTAAACTAAACAACATGTAATTAACCCTGGAATAAAATCAAAACCGCTGTTAATTAGGAAAAATAAATGTAATGACACTGCAAAAACTGAAATCTTATAAAGTGTTTTGTCTTATTTCAAGTAAACATTGTCTTGTTAAACTTGATATGAGGCACATTCAATGGGTCAGTCCAGAAAAATGTCTCATTTTAGGTCATTTAAAGACAAAAATGAGGTCTGAATTGTTCGCAATAAGAAAAACAACTGCTAATGGAAGAAAAGAAAAAAAAGTTCACCGACAGTTTCTTATTACTTTGCACTTTGTGCCCTTCTTCCAGATTTTTTGTTGGACTGTTCATCTTAGGCACACAATATGCCTATAAGGATGGACTTATTCATTAATGACTCATTTGCTAGGTGCCGCCCTGTTGGTTATGGCTGCCTGTTGCAGCAGCTCTGTCTTCTTTGTCCGTTTCTTGTAATCTTTTCATCTCTTTTTCGTCATCTTTGTATTTGGAGTGGATCATTACTTTGTATGGCTCATTTGTTGGTCATAGACACCAAACTGGTTTTGTCCTCGGTGATATTTTTTTACTATTTTTGCTCCTGTTTTTGCCTGGAAATCCTACATGTAAATATCTGTTTTAGGTTCATCATCCATGGAATGGTATTCCTGCCACTAATTTACCTTGTATTGGTGAGAAGAAACTCCCTTGTTTTCCTGAAAGGGGTCTGGCCTGTCATGCTGAGTGCTGTGTCCTCCACAGGGTGGTAAGCGAGTTTTAATTTGTATCTTCAAAGCTCTTCCCAGGCACATTACACAGAACAGATACCAAAAACCTTCAATACACTGTGTTTTCAAGCTGTACAGGGATCAATGGTAGAGGGTCACGGACTCCATGCTACCTGTTTGGAGACATATCAACATGGGCGGAACGGCCGTTTATGAAGTGATCGTAGCTGTGCTCATTTCTGGATTTAGCAACATCGGTCTAAACTGGGTCCAGCTACTTACCCAGAGGTGAAGCCCAGCTGCAGTATCTTTTTTTAGAAGTAGACTGACTTCAATACTGATCTCTGTATGGTGTACAAAAGCAGAATAAACAGAAGCGATTAGACTTTTTCATGATTTTAATTCAGATAAAGTTATTCACAGTTCACTACAGGAGCATTGGTCTGTGTTTTTCTTTTTAAAATTGAACGGCAAGTGGCGTGTAATGTAAAGAGATAACAGGATGAGAACTGAAATCAGGAAACAACACTTACAGGTGCATTGCATCAGCAGAGATAAGACATGGATTTTTCTGGAAGTGTGTTCAACAGCAGAAGTTCCTCCTGTGGGCTCATGTTATAAAGATTAATTGCCTTTTTTTGTAACGTAGAGGACATGAAAGAAGTTTAATCTCCAAAAGAATGCCAGTTTGTGTAAAAATGAATGTTGTGCCCTTTTATATCATAGTGTCCTTAAAACTGCACGCTGACAAATCTTTGTGTGTCCTCTACAGTGTGGTCGTTGTACTGTAAAGGTTCGAGATGAGGAGTCCAAGGGCAATATCAACCGTCATCGTGTACCTTTTGCTTATCCTTGGGATTCCGAGGAAGGTGATTTGTCCCTTGATGATGATCCACTGGGCTCTGTGAGTTTTAAGTCTTGTATAGCAGGGATCGCAACTCACCTGATATTAGACAGCACAGTCTGAAGCTGGAGACTCATGTGGTTTCTGTTTTCAGGGCTTGGCTCTGCACTCCTGTTGACACCCTGGGATTCTGCGTTGGTGCAAGTGTCATCGAGCGGCTGTCCAGAAAAGAACTCGCTGAACTACAGGAAAATCTGTAGGCTGTGGTAGAGCATGACACAGGGGTGGATTTTCACTCCTGTCCCGTCCCACTCCCAGAGAAAAAATCCTGTTCCGTCCCAATCCCAAAAAAGTTAATCCTGTATGGTCCCACTCCCATAAAATTACTCCCACTCAGTGTTGGGCAAGCTACTTGGAAAATGTAGTTATATGTTGTAGTATAGTTAGTAGTAGTATAGTATAGTTAGTAGTTGTAGTATAGTTAAGCTACAAGTTAATCTTGATAAAATATAGCTTCACTACAGCAAAAGCTAACCCAGAGAAATGTAGCAAGTTAAGCTACAAGCTACAGTGCAGAAGTAGCTGGCTACAGTCCCAACCAAACAAATAGGCAGTTAAATACGCAGTTTGATAGTTTATTAAAAAACAATCAATTCAACAAGCCTCCTGTCAGCAGAGGGACAATAACCTGGACAAAGAAAAATTGCAATATACTGTACAGTCTCTATCATATGCTTGTCCACAGTTCCAATAAACTACTGTTTCAAAATGAAAGAGTCTAGGAAACATTTGATTTGTCTCTCAAAAAAATGAACTAGTGCAAGAAACATATCTGTCTCATATGAATGAAAAGTGCGAAAATGTGATTTGTCTCACATAAATGAAAAGTGCAAGAAACATTTGAACTGTCTTACAGGCAGACATGGCCTGGTTATCAATAAAACAGAACAAATCACAGTTCAAAGAATTTTTTTGAAAATAATGAGGTAGCATACAAAAGCATGAGGTAATCAAAAACAGAACTTATATAAAACTTTCAAGTAAAACTGATTCTCATCCTAGGAGAAACCCTCCCTCATGGCAAGACAAAGTTTCCCCCTTATTGCAGAAGGACCCTACATGAGGTGTTTGTTCACACGACACAAGAGGAGCTTCTCAAAGTTTGCATCTGAGAGACGGTTTCTTTTTGGTCGGAAAATGTCTTTTATTACACTAAAGAGTCGTTGACAAGCTGCACTAGCTGGGAATCCTGTGTTGTACTCCAAGAAGATCTCCTTCATGGTTGGAAGGTTTTGGAACACATCAACAAGCTTGGTTTCAGTCGATTTTAAGTAGACATCCACTTCATCCACGACTCTTGGTGCTCTCAGCGTTGGGAAGTATGCTGCCACTGCATCGACATCTTCAGTTTGTTCCTCATCATCATCCACTGTCATGCCATTATCTGGGTCCTGAGATTGGCGCCGCTTTACTTCGGCCTTCAGGTGACACAATGCCAGTCTTCTCTCTGGTTGGGATGTAGGCCAA
Source organism: Halichoeres trimaculatus (assembly GCF_033239565.1). NCBI lineage: Eukaryota > Metazoa > Chordata > Actinopteri > Labriformes > Labridae > Halichoeres > Halichoeres trimaculatus. The sequence goes on along the minus strand of NW_027437182.1, from coordinate 37,405,344 downwards.
TCTGGACATAGGATGAACTGCGGAGGCCATCAGCAACCTGGCATCTTCAAAAATGTAATCAAACCTCCGCTGTACCCCATTGATGATGGAATCTTAGAGTGGGTTGCAGTGATTTAGGAGGGTGTCATTCTTCATTTTCTCCATATTCTGGAGGAGGATTGTGATGGTTGGCACCAGCACTCTGGAGTAGGCCATTCCATCAGACTGCAGCACATCAAGGGTGTCAGCTAGGGAGGCCATAACCTGAAAAGGACATAATAGTAGACATAATCGTAAAACAATAGTAGTGCAGTAGTAGTTGCAGTGTAACCTCCCCCTTAATATCCTGGGAGAAAAAAAAAATCTGCACTTGTAAGCTCACTGAGGTGAATGTAGCAAAAATATGAATCAACTACAGCACCGGAGAGAGATAATTCTGCACATGATTCTGTTGAATACACAAAATCTCTCACTTTTTTTAAATTCTGAAGACTATACATTTAAATGGCAGTAAATTATACTTTCCCAATGTCCTTTCTAATAGTGGAGCGGACAAAAGCTAAATTTTACTGAAACTGTGCAAATTATGATACAAGCATGACACTTGGTAAATTTGTTCTCCAAAGGCTTCTGATCAAATCTGTGCGATTGGACATTTGAAAATCCAAGATGGTGGCCATTTTTCAAGATGGCTGCCAAGTTAACCTCCAAAATCGCCTTTTTTGATATATTACTGTGTGTAGGTTTTTAATTTGAATTTTCTTGGTGACCATTTCTATGTTTTCAAGTCTGGTGAATTGGATTTTATGTCTTTTAATAGGACAGAGCCCAACAAATTAATACTGTTAAGCATTTAATGCAAGGATTTCTTTTTCTTTTGCTCAATAAATAAGTACATTCAATTGTAGGAGCTCTAATTTCGTAGCCTGGCACACCCTGCGCAGTGCTAATTTCGTGCGGCGTACCGCCATGCGCTGCCAGTTTGACAATTTGGTAGACCGTCTGCGCAGAGATGGGTGTGACTACGCGTCATGGGGAGTTGACGGTGCACCAGGGGGAGATGTCGGCAGAGTCATGTTGGCGCAGTGACTATTTCGAGCCAAAAACAGTGCAGAAAGTGCGTTTGTAAGTCCCCGGGTCGGGGCGGGGCGGACCTTGAAAATTGGACCCGTGCAGGACTCTGATGTAAGTGTTGAAGTGCATGTAGGTGCATCCGAGTGATGTGGCTGCTGCATGGCCGGCCGAAGGATGTCGGATGAGATCGAGAGAAAGCGAGGCCACGGCGGAAGTCCGCCTTTTATAGTCCGGGAAAACACTGGACCCTAGTGATCCCAGGAACGTCCGCTGCTGCACCTCAAATAAAAAAGTTTATATATTACCCAGTAAGGGACCGTAACATATGGACACTAAAAGACAATCAAGAATTATGTCATATCTTCTGTAAATGGAATCAAAATTTATAATGATCTGATGATATGTGAAAAAGAGGAGACTAAATATTGAGGAAATGGGGACGGGACTAGATAAGCTCTGCTTCTCCCGTCTTCCCTTTTCATACATGTACAATGTGATCATCTATTGACAATGTGTGATATTGTATAAGTGTGCTGACATGACCGAAATAAAAATCAATTCAATTCAATTCAATCACTGTGTTGTGGAGAGGGTGTGAAGAGTCCTCCATTATCTTCATCAGCTTGTGCACTATTCTTTTTTGGACGATCAGCTCCAGCGGCTCCAGAGTTACTCCAAGCACAGAAGCAGCTTTCTTGATCAGTTTGTTGATTCTCTTCAAGTCTCTGGTTCTGATGCTGCTGCCCCAGCAGATTGCTGCAAAGCTGATTGCACTTTCAACAACAGACTTGTAGAAGATGTGCAACATTTTGGTACAGACGTTGAAAGATCTCAGCTTCCTTAAGAAGTAGAGTCTGCTCAGACTTTTCTTCTAGATGTACTCAGAGTTGCATTTCCACTCAAGTCTATTGTCCAGCTGAACTCCAAGGTACTTGTATTCCTCCACCTCCTCCACCTCCTCTCCTAGGATGGAAACACATTTATGTGTATTCTTGTTTCTCTTGAAGTCAACAATCATCTCTTTTGTTTTGTTGGTATTCAAGATGAGATGATTGTTACCGCACCATTTTACAAACTGACCAACCAGTTCTCTGTACTCTGCTTCCTGTCCATCACTGATACATCCAAAAACTGCGGAGTCATCAGAGTATTTCTGCTGATGACATGACTCAGAGTTGTACTGGAAGTCTGAGGTGTACAAGGTGAAACGGAATGGTGGAAGTACAGTTCCTTGTGGTGTTCCAGTGTTGCTGACCACCTTCTCATACATACAACTATTCAGTCTCACAAACTGTGGTCTGTTTGTGAGGTAGTCATAAATCCAGGTGGCTATGGAGGTATCCACCTGGAATCTATGGAGCTTCTCACAAAGCAGAGCTGGCTGAATCGTATTAAAGGCACTTGAGAAGTCAAAGAACATGCCCCTCAAAGTGCTGCCTGACTGGTCCTGATGAGCTGGACCAGTATAATAGAGTAGGTGAAACAAAATAATCGACCAAACTGGTGCGAACTAGAAGAGAGCTCTGCTCTCAGGCACCTCTTGAATCTCTATCATTTTTTGATTCAAAACACTGGGAGAAATTGAAGATTAAAAATGTTTGCATGAAATGTACTTGGAAAGTGTGGTCAGTGGTTAGGAAAAAATAAACTTACCCCCATCAATAATTAGGGCGACAAATATTGTTGGTATCGGGGATTTTCTGCCAAACAAGATGGACCTGACCTTTCAGGGCTGGGCAAAGAAAGGAATTGTTGTAATTCATCAGCTATTTGAAGGGTGTAACATCAAGCCATTTATTTTTTTGAGAGAGAAATAATGGCTCAGCCATAAGGATCATGTTTTCTGAAAATTTTCAAAACAGAAATCTTAGTGGCAAAATATCCTTTCAGAGATACTATCTATATTAGGTATTGATTTAATACTAGACCCTAGATATTATATTAAAGGTCTGACCCCAAAAATATATGTTGCATGTACTCCTACTGACTGCAAGGACGATGATCACCTTCACGTGGTGTAATCCACACCCACCCACAATACAACAATGGCATAAAAAGAAGTGTTTATATATTCAATTAAAAAAATAACTGCTAAAATCCACTTAGAATTTGATGTTTTCTGGGGGCGCTAGAGCGAGAAGGCAGCATAGCGTGAAGGCTCCTTACAACTTCTCACACAAAACTACCACACAAAACCTGGCTAACTGCATCAAACAGTGTTATGGCCCCAGCCATATAGGCTTTGATGTGTTGTGTGTGTGTTTTCCCCCCTCCTGCTCTACCTCCACAGGTGCAGCCCTGGCCTCCACTGCAGCTCCAGGTGATTGGTCTCACCTGTGGCTTCTTGACAATCAGCAGGAGCAGTATAAGAGCAGGAGGGAGGCAGCAGTCTGGGCCAGTGTGTGTCTTTGACTGCGTGTGACCTGTCTACTGAGCTCATTGGCTGAAAGAGTGGTTCAGCATTGTCCTTAGGATTTGGATTCTGCTTGTTTATTTAGTTCTTAAGAGACTGGTTTTGAGGTTTGGCCTCCTTATTTTGTAATAAACGTTTTCCTTTGACAAACGCTTAATTTCATTACTCTTTTGTCCTGGGTTCATTTTTGTTACTCCCCACTTAAAATGCCCTAGCCATCGGAGGGATTGCTGGCAAAAAATTGCCGACTCTGTGAATGCGTAAATTTCCTAAATGCTGATATTAATAGACCTAGCTCATCATGTGACGACACGGGCAGTTAGGTCCTTATTCATTCATGTTGTCAGTCACTGTGTGTGTGTGTAAATATAAAATGTAAAAATATAAAAACATCCTTCAAAGTGGTCAGTATGAATGATTCCATTGGCACACATTTCTACTTTTCCCTGACAATGTCTCAGTTATGATGATCAGTAAGATATTGTTTGTTCACAGCCCATAAGAAAAAATGTTGGGCCAAAAAGACGGGGGATGGTCCCACGCCAGAGGACTTCACTCCGGCTGAGGAGCTGGCCCTCTCTTTTAACAGCGGTCGCCCCATTACAGAGGGCATTCAGGGTGGGGTCTCATCAGACCCTGGTGGAGGTAGCTCACAGAGCGCCTCATTTGTGCATGGTGAGGCAAAGGAAATCCAGTGGCTTGCTTATATAGCAAAATCACTCAACAGGGTTTGTTGCTGAGTAGGAGACTATAATAATGCATTTTCTCCTGCAGTTGACAGCGAGACACTTACCCTGATGCTGCTACCTCCACCCAAGCAAACATTGCCCTGTAGGACAGAGGTAATGGCAATTTCCACCTAGCAGAGTGTTTTCCATTATTCACTTGCAGTTGTTGGTGATTTAGTGAGTTCTTCAAACATTTCTGCCCTGTTACATAGGTGGAGGCCATAGAGGAAGAAACGCTGTCTGCATGCTCAGAGAGGCCATGGCCGGTAACTTACTCATTTTTCTTTGAAACTGGTTCTCACAGTGGTGGGGAGATTGTGGCAATCACCCATCAGTCGTTAAATTCCACAGGTGGTGGGGGCCTGCTCTCTGGACTAAAGTGTGCTCACATCTAAATTTGAATTATGCATGTTTTACAGGAAGAGACAAGTCCACCAGCCCTGAGCCAGTGGCCTCCACCCCTTGACAGGCCAGGACCAGGGAAACACGAAATGTAGTCCAATCTGTCATATCTAAGTGAAATGGCTATACTCTTTGTAACTGGAACAATTTAAAGCAGGGGTAGGAAACTGGTGGCCCGGGGTCCATATGTGGCCCTCCACCTCACTACACCCAGCCCAGTAGTCTTTTCCAAAACTCAGCAGTGATACTTTTATTTGCTTTTGCAAAGTTGGTAAAGAGCTGCTAGAATAGTGTCTCTTTTGTGGTGAATCTGCTGCGCTCTGGGAGCGCTCCTCTCCTTCCCCCTCCCCTCCCTGTTCCCCTCTCCCGCGGCTGCAGCCTGCACGGCTGCAGCGGATCTGCAATCAGGCGCCGGCTTCTTAAGACGCTCTTCAGGTGTGGACCGGTGCCAGTGGATTCCGTCCTGCTACGTGGTAGTTTGGCCTCTCTTGATGAGTATACTGACCTCACATTTTGAATATCTTTTCCTGAAAAAGTTTTATTCTGATCCTGTCTTTTGCTGCTTTGTTCTAGTGCCGCCCTCAAGCCACTGCTACAGCCCTCACCACCTTCCACAGCCACAACTCTCTGTGCTTAGCGCTCTCGGGAGAGAGCTGTTTGTTGACCGGACTCTCATTCTCCATATACCCTCTCTGTACAATAAAACCCCTTAAAACTGCTTCCTTGCCTTCGCCTCGCTTTTGGGTCCAGTGAGTACCTGCTAGTTCTGCTCAGAACTGTAACATCTTTATGTCTGTCATGAAGCATTGGAGCATTATATTAAGAAAAACTCAATAATATATTTAAATGTAGCAGGGGTAAAATATCATTTGCTTTAAAATGGGGAAACAATAATTGTTTATATATTTAAAAAATAGCTTAATTGGCTTAAATCTGTACACACCAGCTACATTTTCTTTAAATTTAAGTCAAGTTAATTTAGCTATGCATAATCATTTGTCACTGCGATTTAAGATATGAATATTTGTATGACTGTTTTCACATGAACAGTATTTTTCCTCATTGAGAGTTTTCAATAATTTGTTGCAGTGCAGCCCTTAGACTTGAAAAATGGTTTTAAGTGGCTCTCTTGGTCATTTAGTTGCCCACCCCTAATTTAAAGTAACTAATGTGAAGGAGCAATCGACAATGAAGTTGCTTCACGATGTGTCTGATGCTTTCAGCTTGGGGCAGACTCAGTGAGGGCGATGTATAAAAAACAAATGGAGCTTGACATGGAATATAAAAGACTCAAGATCAAGGAGACAAGCCTACAGATAAGAAAATTACAGCTACAGATCAAGAAACTGGAAAACAAAAAGAAGGTAACGCAGTTAATTGTCTAAACAGAAGACAATACAAATGAGCAGTGATCAGCTACCAAGGGGAACAGTTTTACGTCTGACATGCAAATTAATTTAAGAGTGTAGTTGATGCAGCAATACAGCAGTGCACTTAGCAGTACTATGCAAAAACATCTCCTTGTACATAAAAAGAGCAGCCATACACTCAGTGGACTCTGTTAGCTGTTGAATGTAGGCTACTAGCTTGCAACTCTGAAGCCCATAAGTAAGTAGATGTGTGGAATAAACTTAATTTTTTCCTTTCTTTTTGCAGGAACGCAAGGATCAAACAAGAAATCAAAATCAAGAAATGAGAACAAACCAAAAAAAAAAGAATAAAACAATGGAAACAAACCAAAACCATGTTTCCAGTGTAAAAAATTATTCTGTTATAGCTGCCCGGACAGCCCTCCCTGTGGGGAAGGGGATGTTGTGGAGGACTGTGCACGCAGCAATGACGTTGCAGGCCCGATCTGGAGCCATCCTGAGCCCACAGAGGCATGTGCATCGGGCCTTGCTGACACCAAAGGTCATTTCTATCCTGACCCTGGTTCTTGCCAGGGCCATGTTGAAGCGAGTCTGGGGCCAGCACCAGGGTCAGGACAGGGCGTCATCAGGTATGGCTGGCGGGTCCCCTACAAGCACATCACTGAACTGCCCTGCAGATGAAAAGGAAGAGTTTGTATGAGGAGCTGAGAATGCAGTTTAGCTTCTTAGAACAAATTGAGTGTCCACTGTTTTACCCTGCTCGAGTTTCCTGCACAGCTCCGACTCTTGGAAAATGCGTGAGTCGTGTACAGATTCCAGCCACTGCGCCTCAAGGCTAGTGACCATCATCTGATGGTCACATGTCATCTGCAGTCACATTTGGGGAAGTAGCTTTTAAACTTTTTTAATGACTGACGAGCCACATGAAACTGCAATGTGGTCCGTTACCAGTGTTTTTTGTGAAATGCGAAGATTAGTGCAAATCTCCAAGTACGGTGGAAAAACAGGGCCCTACATTTTTCCAGAAACACTAATCGCTTAAAATGTAATAGAGAACTTGTCCACATGAATATATATATATATATATATATATATATATATATATATATATATATATATATATATATATATATATATAATGTAATATAGTTAGTCTAAATGTAATTTTTAATTTCACTTTTATTGTACTTTGCATCTAAAGTAACATTTGAACCATTGTCATGATCCACAGCTATTGAACAGTGTAAAACATTTCAGAATCAGAATCAGAATCATCTTTATTCGCCAAGTATTTTCAAGAATACAAGGAACTTGACTCTGGTTTAAACTGCACTCTCTCAGTACAAACGTGGATAGAATTAACAAGAGTAGAAAAATAGAGTTTAAGTAGTATAAAAAGAATAATGATTATTACAATATTAAATAAAGAACTCTGCACAGAGTAAATACAAAATATATACACAATTTAAGTTAGGGAAATAGTGCACTGAATAAATGTCATAAGAAATGTGCAATTTGCAACAGGGAATGGAAGATGGATGTGCAATAGAAACGGAACAGAGAGACTGTGGCTGTACACGAGGTATATATGTTGTTTATGGCAAGTTAACTGTTCAAGTTGTTTCCTCTTTTTTGTTAATTAAAATAATGAATGGACAGTGTTGATAACACTGGGATAAATCTATGAATGAAATTTAAGGTAAATTAGATGTTTACAAATATTTCTTCAAACTCAATTCTGTCCCTAGGTGTCATGGTGTTACTACCAAAATTTGGAGGTCATATTACATTAGACAACATTTAAGATATGATGATTACTTATGTAATTGTAATTGAACTTTAAACCTAAAATATTGTTACTTGACTTTATCCATAATAAAGTTCAGCTCAATTATCAGCATGTGTTGTCTTTTATCAGAAGCAAACATCCCTGGATCAAACGTTATCACTGACATTGAGAAATAATGTCAAATAGTTTGAATTAAACAAGTCACTGTTTTATTTCATGGAGTTTTGTCAGCAGTCTACAGATGTTGTGATATGTGCCTTTTGATTCATTTTATTGCATTCATGAATCTTGTGATTGTAACCTAAAATATGTTAACACCAATGACAGAAATAACATAAAAATACTTACAAGAACGATTTTTCTATGTGTCCATTATTGTTGCTAAAACATTGTGGTCAATATCCTAATAAATACTCTACATTTGTCTAAACACAATTAATTTTTTCAATTGTTTGACCAGGAAAATCACATTCATATTTTCAAAATGACCATAGAGCATTATTTAGAAGACTTTACTTGAATATTGAGGGGAGTAGATAATTTTCCTATGCACATAGTCTGGCTCATTTGGCCTCAGACTGGCTGTGATAGGAACATGGGTGCAGTCTATGGCACCGATCACTCTGGGGAAGCCTGAGAAAAGACAATATATTCACCATGAGATAGCCAACTGCGAACATACGAGCAAAAGATGTGGACCGGCGTGAAACCAACCTGCCAGTGCATAAAACCCCTCTTTGATGGCATGGCAAACATATTCAATAGAGTTGTCAGCGCCCTGCCAACTTTATGAACTGCTTTGCAGCAGGCGTTCTTGCTGAGGTTCTCAGCATCCCCGACTGCGTACATGAAAGAACCTAGGTTTTTTAGGGGAGAGTTGTATGAATAGATGAATGCATTTTTTTTTAACTGGCAATAAAGAATTCACAAAATTTAGTGAGTAATGAATGTCTAGCTGCAAGCACTCACTGGAAACCTTAAGGGTCTCCTCCAGTCTTGTCTTCTCCACATTATCACTGTCAAATAACGTGAACATATCCTCATCATGTCAGTCAATAAGAATACTTACCGCTCGCAAAAATCTATGTGCGATGCACACAGTCTGAGGAACTGTGAGTGCCCGACTGCGATGTGTGACATTTGCCACCACAGGCTCCTGCAGGTCACAGATGTATACAAGTCCCTCCCGTGAAAATCTGTACCTCTCGTACAAGATTTCTTGTGGTAAATCAAGTGGATTACTTCTGTCACGAAAAAAACGCTCCAGATGAAGCGCTCCACTTACAATTTGTGCATCGACATTAACTGGTTCCTGCAGCCGCAGCCCAAATGTAAACACAACTACATGGTTGGCGCCACCGCCGCGCACATCACATCAGGCAGACAGGTAGCCTTCTTTAAAAATGAAAAGGCACAAGCCCTCAGGTGAGCAGGGCAGAAAACGGAGAAAACAGGAGGCGTAAAGGAAAGCTTAATTAAGAGGTAAGCTATGTCAACAAAGCGCTGTTTTGCGTTTCTGTGTTATTTTAGGCTGATGAGCGCTAACACTAGCGTTAGTTAAGTAACTAAAGGCAAAGCTAGCTAGATAATGCAATGTTGTGATGAGCTATTGATAGATTTATACAGATTGAGATGAATGCTCTACCCTCACGTTTGGGCTTAGTAGTTTTATTACCAAAAACTAGGTTACTACCATACACCTGCATTGCAGAGTTACAAACCCAAACCCTTGTCATCATGCTCGCCTAATTTGCCTTGAGTCTCATAATTAGTGGCAGGCTGCACCATTATATCAGTGATAATGTGGCTACAGCTATCAAATAAAAAACTGATTTAAATTGTTTGTCCTGTGCAGCTATACATGCTTTTGCTAGGCTAATAACTGTACCTGTGTCTGTTCAGGCACACTCAGCAAATTCTTAAAGCCCCCAACTCCTGGAGGAGAATGGACTTCTACACCACTCTCTGAAGCATGTAAGTAACTCAAACCAATTATTTGTGGTCTCAGTGTAATTGATAAGTTTTTGTAGTTTACAGTTACACCTTGCTATTACATGTAGGATTTATTCAAATTTAATAAATTGTATTTGTATTATTTATGTGCAGTAACATTACTGTACACAAAAGACAATGCAGTGGTGTAAGAGTATGAATGTGCTTTGTTTGCTGCTGCACCTCCAGCTCCAACATCCCCAACGTCCAGCACCTCCTCCACTGACACACACAGTGCAGCTCCTCCAGCCCAAACATCTGGTGATCTCCCATCTGCACCACTCTCTGAAACACGTAAGTAACTCAAACCAATTATATCTGAACTCTATGTAATTCAAAATACACTGCTGTGTTATTATCATCATCATTATTATTATCATCATTATTATTATTGCTGTTGTTGAATGTTAGTTACACATTGCTGCTAATAAAGTTAGGTCTTATTTTAAGTTAGGTCAATTCAAGTTTATTTGTTCTGTGTTTATATGCAATGAAAATGACAAAGGACTGAATGCAGTGGTGTAACAAAATGAATATACTATGCTTACAGCTGCATCTCCTCCAACAACAACACACACAAATACACCTCCAACAGCGGGCACATCTACCTCCTACACTGAGAGACAGGTACGTGTCCTGCTCACTGGCCAGCCCTGTCTGATGAGGTGAGGACGGAGCTCGTAATCTCAGGGCCATATCAGGTAAAGCCAGATTTTACCTTTCCAAAAAGGGATGATGGGAGAAGTTGTTATTAACACCAATTTTTCCTGCAATTAGTAAATGGAGAGAAAATCAAGAGAAGCTGGTTGGTATATTCCAAGAAAAAAAACTGTCTTTACTGCTTATGCTGCAAGCTTTTCGCTCAAAAATCGTACAAACTAATCACTGCTGGATTTAATGACTGGAAAAATTGCAGTGAACAACTCAAAACCCATAAGAACAGTCCAGAACACTTAAAGCACATGACATCATGGAAGGAACTCGAGACTGGACTTGAGAAAGGCCAAACAATAGATAAGATAGAAATGGCACTTTTAGAGGCTGAAAGGAGGAGGTGGCGTGACGTCCTGACCAGGTTTGTGGCCATTATTCAGTCATTGGCAGAGCGAAATATTGGCCTTCCAGCACGACAACGACCCAAAACATACAGCCAAGGAAAAAAAGGAGTGGCTCCATAAGAAGCACATCAAGGTCATGGAATGGCCTTGCCAGTCTCCTGACCTTAATACCGTAGAAAATCTAAGGAAGGAGCTGAAGCTTCGAGTTTCAAATACTTATTTCCTCCACTGTATATTCAGTACTTTTGATATGAACTTTTTTTAAAATTCCTTTTTAATCAAATATTTTAATGATAATTGTTATTGCTCTTAAGTTTTCATTTATCCATTATTTGTTTCTGAAAATCCTTATTTGAATGACTGCTCCTTATAGCTCATTTTCATTGTTTTTATTTATTTTTACTATTTATTCATCTATTATTACGATTATTATTTTTTATTGTTTTTCTTAATCTATTTTCTTTCTCCCTTAAATAATATTTATTCGTGGCGATTGAACCACTCGCAGAAGCCATAAGAAATAATGATGAGATTACTAAAATTGATACTGGGAAAATAAAGAATGAAATTTGCTGTATGCGGATGACATAATTTAATTCCTGTCCAGCCAAGAAACCTCTATCCCAGCTGTGAACCTTATCTCAAAATTTGGAAACCATATCAGACAAAAATTACAGGAAAAAAACCTGTTTTCTTTTTTCTCTGGGCCAGGGCTGCTGCTGGCCATGTGCATGTCCCTAATGGTCTAGTGGCTAGGATTCGGCGCTAGTAAGTGTGCTGGCCATTTCCTTAGAGAAGCATAAAACGGCACATGACATTACAAGTCTTGCAGACTTTCTCCCTGGTGTGATTGACTTGAGTGCAGCTGCAGAAAAGATCCTTTTTTCTTTTTTCTCTGGGCCAGGGCTGCTGCTGGCCATGTGCATGTCCCTAATGGTCTAGTGGCTAGGATTCACACTTTCACCGCTGCGGCCCGGGTTCGATTCCCGGTTAGGGAATGGCTGCTTAAGAGCTGGCTGGGGAACCTCGTTGCACAGTCATCGTTGCACACATTCATTCTGCTACCCACATGCACACGCTCAGCTGCAAGCTCCCTCCTCCCTGGCAGGCCTGAACATGAAGCTTGAGAGCAAAACAAGTTGATGTTTACCTGACCTGCCTTTAAGTGAAACCAGTGTGTCAAAAGGTGCAATGTGTGGCCCGAGTTTAAGTGTGCTTTCCTAGACATGGATATAGCGTAGTCCATTCACAGCAATAGTATGTCCCCAAGGACAAAACAACAGGCCAAATCTTGCCAGATTTGACAGAAGATCTTGAGCAGGCGTGCCTTCTAGAAGCGTTGCCTGTGCCCAAGACAGGCAAAGGGGCTTGGCTGCCAAGTGGGTGAGAGGTTCTTCCAAAGGCTCCCTGATGGTCTAGTGGCTAGGATTCGGCGCTCTCACCGCCGCGGCCCGGGTTCGATTCCCGGTCAGGGAATGTGCTCTTCCTGGGATGATGTGCTGGAGAGGGGCCTAGTTGTAAAGGCTTCAAATTTACGTCCCTGACAACAGTGACATCCTGGCAGAGGCAGAGACATGATTGGAGCGGAAAAGCTCAAGTAACCTGGGACTTACTCTGCATTTGAACCTCACAGGCTTTGGCTGCATTGGCAAGGAAGTGTGCTGGCCATTTCCTTAGAGAAGCATAAAACGGCACATGACATTACAAGTCTTGCAGACTTTCTCCCTGGTGTGATTGACTTGAGTGCAGCTGCAGAACAAATCCTGTTTTCTTTTTTCTCTGGGCCAGGGCTGCTGCTGGCCATGTGCATGTCCCTAATGGTCTAGTGGCTAGGATTCACACTTTCACCGCTGCGGCCCGGGTTCGATTCCCGGTTAGGGAATGGCTGCTTAAGAGCTGGCTGGGGAACCTTGTTGCACAGTCCTCGTTGGGCACATTCATTTTGCTACCTACATGCACACGCTCAGCTGCAAGCTCCCTCCTCCCTGGCAGGCCTGAACATGAAGCTTGAGAGCAAAACAAGTTGATGTTTACCTGACCTGCCTTTAAGTCAAACCAGTGTGTCAAAAGGTGCAATGTGTGGCCTGAGTTTAAGTGTGCTTTCCTAGACATGGATATAGCGTAGTCCATTCACAGCAATAGTATGTCCCCAAGGACAAATCAACAGGCCAAATCTTGCCAGATTTGACAGAAGATCTTGAGCAGGCGTGCCTTCTAGAAGCGTTGCCTGTGCCCAAGACAGGCAAAGGGGCTTGGCTGCCAAGTGGGCGAGAGGTTCTTCCAAAGGCTCCCTGATGGTCTAGTGGCTAGGATTCGGCGCTCTCACCGCCGCGGCCCGGGTTTGATTCCCGGTCAGGGAATGTGCTCTTGCTGGGATGATGTGCTGGAGAGGGGCCTAGATTTAAAGGCTTCAAATTTACATCCCTGACAACAGTGACATCCTGGCAGAGGCAGAGACATGATTGGAGCGGAAAAGCTCAAGTAACCTGGGACTTACTCTGCATTTGAACCTCACAGGCTTTGGCTGCATTGGCAAGGAAGTGTGCTGGCCATTTCCTTAGAGAAGCATAAAGCGGCACATGACATTACAAGTCTTGCAGAATTTCTCCCTGGTGTGATTGACTTGAGTGCAGCTGCAGAACAAATCCTGTTTTCTTTTTTCTCTGGGCCAGGGCTGCTGCTGGCCATGTGCATGTCCCTAATGGTCTAGTGGCTAGGATTCAGCACTTTCACCGCTGCGGCCCGGGTTCGATTCCCAGTTAGGGAATGGCTGCTTAAGAGCTGGCTGGGGAACCTCGTTGCACAGTCATCGTTGCACACATTCATTCTGCTACCCACATGCACACGCTCAGCTGCAAGCTCCCTCCTCCCTGGCAGGCCTGAACATGAAGCTTGAGAGCTAAACAAGTTGATGTTTACCTGACCTGCCTTTAAGTGAAACCAGTGTGTCAAAAGGTGCAATGTGTGGCCTGAGTTTAAGTGTGCTTTCCTAGACATGGATATAGCGTAGTCCATTCACAGCAATAGTATGTCCCCAAGGACAAAACAACAGGCCAAATCTTGCCAGATTTGACAGAAGATCTTGAGCAGGCGTGCCTTCTAGAAGCGTTGCCTGTGCCCAAGACAGGCAAAGGGGCTTGGCTGCCAAGTGGGCGAGAGGTTCTTCCAAAGGCTCCCTGATGGTCTAGTGCAGGGATGTCAAACTCGTGCCATGGAGGGCCAAGAGGCTGCAGGTTTTCTATCCAACCAAGAACTTCACCAGCTGGTTTCACTGATTAGTCCCTGCTCACTGCTTGAAGGTGAGGTAATCAGTGGAATCAGCTGGTGGAGTTGTTGGTTGGAAGGAAAACCTGCAGCCTCTTGGCCCTCCATGGCACGAGTTTGACATCCCTGGTCTAGTGGCTAGGATTCGGCGCCCTCACCGCCGCGGCCCGGGTTCGATTCCCGGTCAGGGAATGTGCTCTTGCTGGGATGATGTGCTGGAGAGGGGCCTAGTTGTAAAGGCTTCAAATTTACGTCCCTGACAACAGTGACATCCTGGCACAGGCAGAGACATGATTGGAGCGGAAAAGCTCAAGTAACCTGGGACTTACTCTGCATTTGAACCTCGCAGGCTTTGGCTGCATTGGCAAGGAAGTAATAATATAATAATAATAACTTTATTTATATAGCACCTTTTAAAAACACAAGTTTACAAAGTGCTTTAACATAAACATAAACGTAAGCACACACACAAAAAAAAAAAATAAATAAATAAAATAAAATAAAAATAAATAAATAAAACCAAGCACAAAAACAAAACACACAGTTCAAGACGCACTTGTGGAGAAAGACATCATGTATGAGGGCAACAGGAAGCATAGTCAGGGACCCAGACTATACAGGAACCATACAACGTAAAATGAGACCATGAGGACTGGGATAAAAGCTAAAACATAAACTCAGTGAGATAAAGGAGGAAAAGGCAATGGAAAGTGCAATAAAAGACAGTTACAAACATCAAATATAAATATAAAAAAAAAGAAAGATAAATATAAACAGAATAATGATGTTAGATAAACGAAAAATAAGAATAAATAAATAAATAAATAAATAAGTAAGAGAGCAAAAAATGAAAGAATGAAAGAATGAAAGAATGAAAGACGAAAGACGGCATCACATAAAAGCCAGCCTATAAAAGTGGGTTTTTAAAAGTGATTTAAAAGAACCAACAGACTCTGCATGCCTTATCTCCTCTGGCAGGTCGTTCCAAAGTCGAGGAGCTCTGACAGAGAAAGCTCTGTCACCTTTCGTTTCGAGCCTCGACTTTGGAACGACCAGGAGACCTTCGCCAGAGGATCTGAGGCTGCGAGCTGGCTCATATTTAATTAAAAGCTCAGAAATGTAAGTAGGAGCACGTCCTGTGAGAGCTTTAAAAGTGATCAATAAAATCTTAAAATCAATTCTAAAACTGACAGGAAGCCAGTGGAGGGAGGCTAAAACTGGTGTGATGTGATGCCGTCTATTAAAACCAGTTAAAAGCCTAGCTGCTGCATTCTGTACTAGTTGGAGGCGAGAGAGAGATTTTTTGTTTAAGCCAGGTAGGAGGGAGTTACAGTAGTCCAGTCTGGAAAAAATGAAGGCATGAATTACTTTCTCAAGATCTGGAGGGGTGAGTATTTGTTTGATTTTTGAAATGGAGCGCAGATGGAAGAAACAAGACTGGGTGATTTTATTGATGTGGGTGGAGAAGGTGAGTTCGGAGTCAAAGATGACTCCTAGATTTCTGGCTGAAGGTTTAATGTTTAATGAGAGTGGACCGAGAGAGGACTGTATCAGGGGGGAATTTGGTATGTTACAGAGAATTATTTCGGATTTTGAGTTGTTTAGTTGAAGAAAATTTTCTGCCATCCAACAATTGATATCATTGAGACAGTTCATGACAGCAGCTAGGCCCTGTGTGTCCTCAGGTCTCAGGGGAAGGTATATCTGTGTGTCGTCCGCATAGCAGTGAAAGGAGACCTGGTGGCGCTGAATTAGATGGCCAAGGGGCAGCATATAAATAGAAAATAAAATTGGACCTAAAACTGAACCTTGTGGTACACCACAGGCAATGGTGGAAGTAGAGGAGCTGTGATTGCCTATGGTGACCGCAAAGGTTCGCTCTAAAAGATAAGACTGAAACCAGCTAAGTGCAGTGTCCTTGATACCCACCCAGTTTTTGAGTCGTTTGATTAAAATAGCGTGGTCAACTGTGTCAAAAGCTGCACTGAGATCTAAAAGGATTAAAATTGAGCCCTCCCCTCTGTCTGCTGCTAAAAGAAGATCATTGGTCACTCTGAGGAGGGCTGTCTCAGTGCTGTGACCTGCTCTAAAACCAGACTGGAATTTCTCAAAGAGGTTATTATCAGACAAAAAACTTAAAAGCTGTGAAGAAACCACCTTCTCTAAAAGTTTGGATAAAAATGGAAGTTTTGAAATCGGTCTAAAATTGTTAAAATCAGTGGGATCAAGGTTTGGTTTCTTTAAAAGGGGTTGGACGACAGCGTGTTTGAAAGCAGAGGGAAATACTCCCTCTGACAAAGAACTATTAATGATAGATAAAATGCTGGGTCCAACCGTTTTAAAAACCTCTTTGAGAAATCTGGTGGGGATAAAATCAAGACTGCACGTAGCTGGTTTCATATGGGCTAAAATATCTGATAAAAAGGGTAAGGACACCGGCTCAAAACTGCTAAAATACTGAAGAACTATCCTGCTTATGGCTAACGGGAGATCAGGAGGAGAGATCTGTTGCCGAATGTCCATTACCCTGTTCGTAAAATGAGTTAAAAACTTCTCACACATGTCCTGAGAAGCGTCAGTAAAATAAGAGGGGGAGGGGTTAGTGAGGGAATCTAAAACCTTAAATAAAACTCTGGGGTTAGAATGATTGACTAAAATCAAATTAGAATAAAATGCTGCCCTTGCATCTTTAACAGCCCTCTGGTAGTTTTTCATGGATTCTTTCCAGATGTTGTGAAAAACCACCAGCCCAGTCTTTTTCCATTTTCGTTCTTTTTTTCTACATAATCTCTTTAAAAAATGTGTGGACTCTGTAAGCCAAGGCTGGGGCTCTTTATTAGAGCTTTTTGCCTTTAGAGGAGCTACAGAGTCCAGGATGGTTCCACAAGTGCTGTTAAAAAGAGAGACAAGCTCTTCTGTGTTAAAAACAGGATTGAGATCTGGGTTGAAGGCTGTTAAAGATGCAGAAATAAAAAGCTCCGAAAACTTGCTAGCAGACATTGAATTGAAAACCCTTCGAAAAACTGGAGTATGATCGGTGAAAGAAGGCTGGGATAAAACCACAGAGAATAAAACCAGTTTGTGGTCTGACACACAGATATCCTTAGTTAAAAACCCAACAGGACTAAGTCCAGAAGATAAAACCAAATCTAGGCAATGTCCCTTTACATGGGTTGGTTCCTGTATTGCCTGGGTTAGATTAAAAGAGTCCAGAGTTTCAATAAAATCAGCGGTCATTGGATGAGAGGGACAACAAACGTGTACATTAAAATCCCCTACAATAAGAATTTTATCAAATTTACACATAAAAAGGGATAAAAACTCTGAAAACTCTTGAATAAAAACAGTGTTAGGTTTTGGAGGTCTATAGATGACTAAAATCAGGACAGGGTCTTTCAATTGAACAATAACAGCAAGGTGCTCAAACGAACTGAAGGTACTGAGGGTGATGGGGGTGCATTTAAAATCCTTCTTGTATATGACAGCCACCCCCCCTCCCCGACCTGACAGCCGGGGTTGATGGAGGTGAGTAAAACCAGGGGGGGTAGCTTCAATGAGAGAGGTGTAACTGTCCGGAGTGAGCCAAGTTTCTGTTAAAATAAAAAAGTCCAAGCAGTTTTGGGAAATAAAATCATGACATAAAAATGTTTTGTTATTGAGTGACCTGATGTTTAAAAGTCCACAGTTTGCAGGTTTGCTGTTAAAAGCAGGGCAGGGTAGCTGTGGAAGCAGGGGAACGAGGATGAGGTTTGAGGGGATACAGTTCCTGACTGGGTGAAAGTGAGGACGAGAGGAGGTGATGTGAACAGGAATTAAAGAACTACTGATGTAACCAAACTTAGGGAGCAGAGGAAAAGGGGGATTGGCAGGTGAGTGGGCGGGGATTATTGGTGTGCTTTGTGATGAACAGGTGATACTGAGCGGAGGGGAGGGGGTGACCTGTTTGTGGGAGGATGAGCTGCTGAGAGCAGACTGTCAAACCGGTGAGGAGTGGATTTTGTACTGGAGATTGTGCGAAAGCATTTGGCTACCCCGCCTGTTGGGATGGATCCCATCATGTCTAAAAAGGGATGCTCGGTCCCAGAAGAGATCAAAATTGTCAATAAAATAAAAGTTGAGGGTGGGGCAGGTGAGTTGAAGCCAGGTGTGGAGGCTGAGTAGCCTGCTAAAACGTTCTGCTCCACGACCAAGTGTGGGGATCGGGCCAGAGATAAAAACTGTCTTTCCAGTGTCCTTGAGAACGTTAAAAAGCAAGTTAAAATCACTCTTTGTGACTTCGGACTGCTTTTTGGAGGTGTCATTAGAGCCGACGTGCACCACGATCTTCGAGACAGAGGAGGGGAGGGAGGGGAGTAAATGGAGGAGTTTGTCCAGAATAACGGGAACGGTGGCACCAGGAAAAGAGTGAGTAATGGCGTTAAAAAACCTGATGTACCTGGTTATGGAGTCTCCGATGATCAACGTGGTGGGGGGGAGAAGAGGACGAGGAGAAGAGCGCAATGAAGAGCGCGCGGTGATGCCTTCAGAGATCGGGTGTTTCACATGTGTGAAGGTTGACGCCGACGTACCAGGTGGAGTGAGGGTGTTTGAAGACGGGGGGAGCACCCCCGAGTGTCTGGAAACGGCCTCCTTAAGCAGCCGGCGGCGCTGCATCCCGGTCGAGGAGCGTGGCGCAGCCTGGCTCGAGGTGGCCATCCGCGGAGCCGACGCAGCAGAGGAGGGAGCCGCCTCCACTTGTGCTGATTCTGACGGGGATGGAGGAGCCCGTGCAGGGGCAGGATCAGCGGCGCGGACTTGAGCCCCATCTTTCAGGGCCGAGAAGCGGTTGGAAAGGGAGAGGCGAGGTGGTGAAGGCGCTCCCCCCACCGCGATGGTCCTCCGTCCGCGTTGCACAACCTCAGACCAGGCTTGGTGCCCCTGCGGCTTCGGTGTAGAGCAGTGGGCAGGGTGCGATGGGAATCCCCCTTCCATGACAGCATCGGAGTCCTCCGGCGGCCTCAGACCCTGACTGACCCCGTCCGTGTTGGGAGAGGTGGTGTAGCAGCCTGCCGGCTCCGCGCAGTGCCGCGGCGCGGGGGAGCGGATTGATCGTGCCGGGCCCTCGGCCGGCTCGTTGGCGGAGGAGTGCAGGGAGACTACCCAGGGTAGCGTGGCAGCGGAGGCCGAGACCAGCTGAGGAGCCAGAGCTGAGGGCGACAGGCCGGAGATCCTGGAGGCCTGCATAAGTGAAATGTGTTTTGCCTGAGCCGAGGCTATGGATATAAAGCCCTCCAGCAGCTTGTCCTTTTCCCGGACATCCTTTTGCAAACGGGAGAGTTTTTCTTCCAGCCGTGAGTTTTCTCTTTTTCATTCCACACACACAGCCATTTAGAGATTTTAAAAGCTTTTAGACCCACTCTTCCGGGTCTTGTTGGCGCCGAGGTGACGAGCCGCAGAAATTTTGTACTAAAATCAGCCGAAATGATTGTTCTTGTGGCTGAGAACTGAGGCCCAGTTTAAAATGTATCAAATCCAGCTAAAAGGTTAAAACAAGGTTAAACAAAAAACTATAAAAACTCGTTAAAAGTCTAGCTTTCCAGGAGAACATCTGGCGGGAGGAACAGACGGGAGGAAGTGTGCTGGCCATTTCCTTAGAGAAGCATAAAACGGCACATGACATTACAAGTCTTGCAGACTTTCTCCCTGGTGTGATTGACTTGAGTGCAGCTGCAGAACAAATCCTGTTTTCTTTTTTCTCTGGGCCAGGGCTGCTGCTGGCCATGTGCATGTCCCTAATGGTCTAGTGGCTAGGATTCGGCGCTTTCACCGCTGCGGCCCGGGTTCGATTCCCGGTTAGGGAATGGCTGCTTAAGAGCTGGCTGGGGAACCTCGTTGCACAGTCCTCGGTGCGCACATTCATTCTGCTACCCACATGCACACGCTCAGCTGCAAGCTCCCTCCTCCCTGGCAGGCCTGAACATGAAGCTTGAGAGCAAAACAAGTTGATGTTTACCTGACCTGCCTTTAAGTAAAACCAGTGTGTCAAAAGGTGCAATGTGTGGCCTGAGTTTAAGTGTGCTTTCCTAGACATGGATATAGCGTAGTCCATTCACAGCAATAGTATGTCCCCAAGGACAAAACAACAGGCCAAATCTTGCCAGATTTGACAGAAGATCTTGAGCAGGCGTGCCTTCTAGAAGCGTTGCCTGTGCCCAAGACAGGCAAAGGGGCTTGGCTGCCAAGTGGGCGAGAGGTTCTTCCAAAGGCTTCCTGATGGTCTAGTGGCTAGGATTCGGCGCTCTCACCGCCGCGGCCCGGGTTCGATTCCCGGTCAGGGAATGTGCTCTTGCTGGGATGATGTGCTGGAGAGGGGCCTAGTTGTAAAGGCTTCAAATTTACGTCCCTGACAACAGTGACATCCTGGCACAGGCAGAGACATGATTGGAGCAGAAAAGCTCAAGTAACCTGGGACTTACTCTGCATTTGAACCTCACAGGCTTTGGCTGCATTGGCAAGGAAGTGTGCTGGCCATTTCCTTAGAGAAGCATAAAACGGCACATGACATTACAAGTCTTGCAGACTTTCTCCCTGGTGTGTTTGACTTGAGTGCAGCTGCAGAACAAATCCTGTTTTCTTTTTTCTCTGGGCCAGGGCTGCTGCTGGCCATGTGCATGTCCCTAATGGTCTAGTGGCTAGGTTTCGGCGCTTTCACCGCTGCGGCCCGGGTTCGATTCCCGGTTAGGGAATGGCTGCTTAAGAGCTGGCTGGGGAACCTCGTTGCACAGTCATCGTTGCGCACATTCATTCTGCTACCCACATGCACACGCTCAGCTGCAAGCTCCCTCATCCCTGGCAGGCCTGAACATGAAGCTTGAGAGCAAAACAAGTTGATGTTTACCTGACCTGCCTTTAAGTAAAACCAGTGTGTCAAAAAGTGCAATGTGTGGCCTGAGTTTAAGTGTGCTTTCCTAGACATGGATATAGCGTAGTCCATTCACAGCAATAGTATGTCCCCAAGGACAAAACAACAGGCCAAATCTTGCCAGATTCGACAGAAGATCTTGAGGAGGCGTGCCTTCTAGAAGCGTTGCCTGTGCCTAAGACAGGCAAAGGGGCTTGGCTGCCAAGTGGGCGAGAGGTTCTTCCAAAGGCTCCCTGATGGTCTAGTGCCTAGGATTCGGCGCTCTCACCGCCGCGGCCCGGGTTCGATTCCCGGTCAGGGAATGTGCTCTTCCTGGGATGTTGTGCTGGAGAGGGGCCGAGTTGTAAAGGCTTCAAATTTACGTCCCTGACAACAGTGACATCCTGGCACAGGCAGAGACAAGATTGGAGCGGAAAAGCTCAAGTAACCTGGGACTTACTCTGCATTTGAACCTCACAGGCTTTGGCTGCATTGGCAAGGAAGTGTGCTGGCCATTTCCTTAGAGAAGCATAAAACGGCACATGACATTACAAGTCTTGCAGACTTTCTCCCTGGTGTGATTGACTTGAGTGCAGCTGCAGAACAAATCCTGTTTTCTTTTTTCTCTGGGCCAGGGCTGCTGCTGGCCATGTGCATGTCCCTAATGGTCTAGTGCAGGGATGTCCAACTCGTGCCATGGAGGGCCAAGAGGCTGCAGGTTTTCTTTCCAACCAAGAACTCCACCAGCTGATTCCACTGATTACCTCACCTTCAAGCAGAGAGCAGGGGCTAATCAGTGGAATCAGCTGGTGGAGTTCTTGGTTGGAAAGAAAACCTGCAGCCTCTTGGCCCTCCATGGCACAATGGACCTCCCTGGTCTAGTGGCTAGGATTCGGCGCTTTCACCGCTGCGGCCCGGGTTCGATTCCCGGTTAGGGAATGGCTGCTAAAGAGCTGGCTGGGGAACCTCGTTGCACAGTCCTCGGTGCGCACATTCATTCTGCTACCCACATGCACACGCTCAGCTGCAAGCTCCCTCCTCCCTGGCAGGCCTGAACATGAAGCTTGAGAGCAAAACAAGTTGATGTTTACCTGACCTGCCTTTAAGTGAAACCAGTGTGTCAAAAGGTGCAATGTGTTGCCTGAGTTTAAGTGTGCTTTCCTAGACATGGATATAGCGTAGTCCATTCACAGCAATAGTATGTCCCCAAGGACAAAACAACAGGCCAAATCTTGCCAGATTTGACAGAAGATCTTGAGCAGGCGTGCCTTCTAGAAGCGTTGCCTGTGCCCAAGACAGGCAAAGGGGCTTGGCTGCCAAGTGGGCGAGAGGTTCTTCCAAAGGCTTCCTGATGGTCTAGTGGCTAGGATTCGGCGCTCTCACCGCCGCGGCCCGGGTTCGATTCCCGGTCAGGGAATGTGCTCTTGCTGGGATGATGTGCTGGAGAGGGGCCTAGTTGTAAAGGCTTCAAATTTACGTCCCTGACAACAGTGACATCCTGGCATAGGCAGAGACATGATTGGAGCGGAAAAGCTCAAGTAACCTGGGACTTACTCTGCATTTGAACCTCACAGGCTTTGGCTGCATTGGCAAGGAAGTGTGCTGGCCATTTCCTTAGAGAAGCATAAAACGGCACATGACATTACAAGTCTTGCAGACTTTCTCCCTGGTGTGATTGACTTGAGTGCAGCTGCAGAACAAATCCTGTTTTCTTTTTTCTCTGGGCCAGGGCTGCTGCTGGCCATGTGCATGTCCCTAATGGTCTAGTGGCTAGGTTTCGGCGCTTTCACCGCTGCGGCCCGGGTTCGATTCCCGGTTAGGGAATGGCTGCTTAAGAGCTGGCTGGGGAACCTCGTTGCACAGTCATCGTTGCGCACATTCATTCTGCTACCCACATGCACACGCTCAGCTGCAAGCTCCCTCATCCCTGGCAGGCCTGAACATGAAGCTTGAGAGCAAAACAAGTTGATGTTTACCTGACCTGCCTTTAAGTAAAACCAGTGTGTCAAAAAGTGCAATGTGTGGCCTGAGTTTAAGTGTGCTTTCCTAGACATGGATATAGCGTAGTCCATTCACAGCAATAGTATGTCCCCAAGGACAAAACAACAGGCCAAATCTTGCCAGATTCGACAGAAGATCTTGAGGAGGCGTGCCTTCTAGAAGCGTTGCCTGTGCCTAAGACAGGCAAAGGGGCTTGGCTGCCAAGTGGGCGAGAGGTTCTTCCAAAGGCTCCCTGATGGTCTAGTGCCTAGGATTCGGCGCTCTCACCGCCGCGGCCCGGGTTCGTTTCCTGGTCAGGGAATGTGCTCTTCCTGGGATGTTGTGCTGGAGAGGGGCCTAGTTGTAAAGGCTTCAAATTTACGTCCCTGACAACAGTGACATCCTGGCACAGGCAGAGACATGATTGGAGCGGAAAAGCTCAAGTAAACTGGGACTTACTCTGCATTTGAACCTCACAGGCTTTGGCTGCATTGGCAAGGAAGTGTGCTGGCCATTTCCTTAGAGAAGCATAAAACGGCACATGACATTACAAGTCTTGCAGACTTTCTCCCTGGTGTGATTGACTTGAGTGCAGCTGCAGAACAAATCCTGTTTTCTTTTTTCTCTGGGCCAGGGCTGCTGCTGGCCATGTGCATGTCCCTAATGGTCTAGTGGCTAGGATTCGGCGCTTTCACCGCTGCGGCCCGGGTTCGATTCCCGGTTAGGGAATGGCTGCTTAAGAGCTGGCTGGGGAACCTCGTTGCACAGTCCTCGGTGCGCACATTCATTCTGCTACCCACATGCACACGCTCAGCTGCAAGCTCCCTCCTCCCTGGCAGGCCTGAACATGAAGCTTGAGAGCAAAACAAGTTGATGTTTACCTGACCTGCCTTTAAGTAAAACCAGTGTGTCAAAAAGTGCAATGTGTGGCCTGAGTTTAAGTGTGCTTTCCTAGACATGGATATAGCGTAGTCCATTCACAGCAATAGTATGTCCCCAAGGACAAAACAACAGGCCAAATCTTGCCAGATTTGATAGAAGATCTTGAGGAGGCGTGCCTTCTAGAAGCGTTGCCTGTGCCCAAGACAGGCAAAGGGGCTTGGCTGCCAAGTGGGCGAGAGGTTCTTCCAAAGGCTCCCTGATGGTCTAGTGGCTAGGATTCGGCGCTCTCACCGCCGCGGCCCGGGTTCGATTCCCGGTCAGGGAATGTGCTCTTGCTGGGATGATGTGCTGGAGAGGGGCCTAGTTGTAAAGGCTTCAAATTTACGTCCCTGACAACAGTGAGGTCCTGGCACAGGCAGAGACATGATTGGAGCAGAAAAGCTCAAGTAACCTGGGACTTACTCTGCATTTGAACCTCACAGGCTTTGGCTGCATTGGCAAGGAAGTGTGCTGGCCATTTCCTTAGAGAAGCATAAAACGGCACATGACATTACAAGTCTTGCAGACTTTCTCCCTGGTGTGTTTGACTTGAGTGCAGCTGCAGAACAAATCCTGTTTTCTTTTTTCTCTGGGCCAGGGCTGCTGCTGGCCATGTGCATGTCCCTAATGGTCTAGTGCAGGGATGTCCAACTCGTGCCATGGAGGGCCAAGAGGCTGCAGGTTTTCTTTCCAACCAAGAACTCCACCAGCTGATTCCACTGATTACCTCACCTTCAAGCAGAGAGCAGGGGCTAATCAGTGGAATCAGCTGGTGGAGTTCTTGGTTGGAAAGAAAACCTGCAGCCTCTTGGCCCTCCATGGCACGAGTTGGACATCCCTGGTCTAGTGGCTAGGATTCGGCGCTTTCACCGCTGCGGCCCGGGTTCGATTCCCGGTTAGGGAATGGCTGCTTAAGAGCTGGCTGGGGAACCTCGTTGCACAGTCCTCGGTGCGCACATTCATTCTGCTACCCACATGCACACGCTCAGCTGCAAGCTCCCTCCTCCCTGGCAGGCCTGAACATGAAGCTTGAGAGCAAAACAAGTTGATGTTTACCTGACCTGCCTTTAAGTGAAACCAGTGTGTCAAAAGGTGCAATGTGTTGCCTGAGTTTAAGTGTGCTTTCCTAGACATGGATATAGCGTAGTCCATTCACAGCAATAGTATGTCCCCAAGGACAAAACAACAGGCCAAATCTTGCCAGATTTGACAGAAGATCTTGAGCAGGCGTGCCTTCTAGAAGCGTTGCCTGTGCCCAAGACAGGCAAAGGGGCTTGGCTGCCAAGTGGGCGAGAGGTTCTTCCAAAGGCTCCCTGATGGTCTAGTGGCTAGGATTCGGCGCTCTCACCGCCGCGGCCCGGGTTCGATTCCCGGTCAGGGAATGTGCTCTTGCTGGGATGATGTGCTGGAGAGGGGCCTAGTTGTAAAGGCTTCAAATTTACGTCCCTGACAACAGTGACATCCTGGCAGAGGCAGAGACATGATTGGAGCGGAAAAGCTCAAGTAACCTGGGACTTACTCTGCATTTGAACCTCACAGGCTTTGGCTGCATTGGCAAGGAAGTGTGCTGGCCATTTCCTTAGAGAAGCATAAAACGGCACATGACATTACAAGTCTTGCAGACTTTCTCCCTGGTGTGTTTGACTTGAGTGCAGCTGCAGAACAAATCCTGTTTTCTTTTTTCTCTGGGCCAGGGCTGCTGCTGGCCATGTGCATGTCCCTAATGGTCTAGTGGCTAGGTTTCGGCGCTTTCACCGCTGCGGCCCGGGTTCGATTCCCGGTTGGGAAATGGCTCCTTAAGAGCTGGCTGGGGAACCTCGTTGCACAGTCATCGTTGCGCACATTCATTCTGCTACCCACATGCACACGCTCAGCTGCAAGCTCCCTCATCCCTGGCAGGCCTGAACATGAAGCTTGAGAGCAAAACAAGTTGATGTTTACCTGACCTGCCTTTAAGTAAAACCAGTGTGTCAAAAAGTGCAATGTGTGGCCTGAGTTTAAGTGTGCTTTCCTAGACATGGATATAGCGTAGTCCATTCACAGCAATAGTATGTCCCCAAGGACAAAACAACAGGCCAAATCTTGCCAGATTTGATAGAAGATCTTGAGGAGGCGTGCCTTCTAGAAGCGTTGCCTGTGCCCAAGACAGGCAAAGGGGCTTGGCTGCCAAGTGGGCGAGAGGTTCTTCCAAAGGCTCCCTGATGGTCTAGTGCCTAGGATTCGGCGCTCTCACCGCCGCGGCCCGGGTTCGATTCCCGGTCAGGGAATGTGCTCTTCCTGGGATGTTGTGCTGGAGAGGGGCCTAGTTGTAAAGGCTTCAAATTTACGTCCCTGACAACAGTGACATCCTGGCACAGGCAGAGACAAGATTGGAGCGGAAAAGCTCAAGTAACCTGGGACTTACTCTGCATTTGAACCTCACAGGCTTTGGCTGCATTGGCAAGGAAGTGTGCTGGCCATTTCCTTAGAGAAGCATAAAACGGCACATGACATTACAAGTCTTGCAGACTTTCTCCCTGGTGTGATTGACTTGAGTGCAGCTGCAGAACAAATCCTGTTTTCTTTTTTCTCTGGGCCAGGGCTGCTGCTGGCCATGTGCATGTCCCTAATGGTCTAGTGGCTAGGATTCGGCGCTTTCACCGCTGCGGCCCGGGTTCGATTCCCGGTTAGGGAATGGCTGCTTAAGAGCTGGCTGGGGAACCTCGTTGCACAGTCCTCGGTGCGCACATTCATTCTGCTACCCACATGCACACGCTCAGCTGCAAGCTCCCTCCTCCCTGGCAGGCCTGAACATGAAGCTTGAGAGCAAAACAAGTTGATGTTTACCTGACCTGCCTTTAAGTAAAACCAGTGTGTCAAAAAGTGCAATGTGTGGCCTGAGTTTAAGTGTGCTTTCCTAGACATGGATATAGCGTAGTCCATTCACAGCAATAGTATGTCCCCAAGGACAAAACAACAGGCCAAATCTTGCCAGATTTGACAGAAGATCTTGAGGAGGCGTGCCTTCTAGAAGCGTTGCCTGTGCCCAAGACAGGCAAAGGGGCTTGGCTGCCAAGTGGGCGAGAGGTTCTTCCAAAGGCTCCCTGATGGTCTAGTGGCTAGGATTCGGCGCTCTCACCGCCGCGGCCCGGGTTCGATTCCCGGTCAGGGAATGTGCTCTTGCTGGGATGATGTGCTGGAGAGGGGCCTAGTTGTAAAGGCTTCAAATTTACGTCCCTGACAACAGTGAGGTCCTGGCACAGGCAGAGACATGATTGGAGCAGAAAAGCTCAAGTAACCTGGGACTTACTCTGCATTTGAACCTCACAGGCTTTGGCTGCATTGGCAAGGAAGTGTGCTGGCCATTTCCTTAGAGAAGCATAAAACGGCACATGACATTACAAGTCTTGCAGACTTTCTCCCTGGTGTGTTTGACTTGAGTGCAGCTGCAGAACAAATCCTGTTTTCTTTTTTCTCTGGGCCAGGGCTGCTGCTGGCCATGTGCATGTCCCTAATGGTCTAGTGCAGGGATGTCCAACTCGTGCCATGGAGGGCCAAGAGGCTGCAGGTTTTCTTTCCAACCAAGAACTCCACCAGCTGATTCCACTGATTACCTCACCTTCAAGCAGAGAGCAGGGGCTAATCAGTGGAATCAGCTGGTGGAGTTCTTGGTTGGAAAGAAAACCTGCAGCCTCTTGGCCCTCCATGGCACGAGTTGGACATCCCTGGTCTAGTGGCTAGGATTCGGCGCTTTCACCGCTGCGGCCCGGGTTCGATTCCCGGTTAGGGAATGGCTGCTTAAGAGCTGGCTGGGGAACCTCGTTGCACAGTCCTCGGTGCGCACATTCATTCTGCTACCCACATGCACACGCTCAGCTGCAAGCTCCCTCCTCCCTGGCAGGCCTGAACATGAAGCTTGAGAGCAAAACAAGTTGATGTTTACCTGACCTGCCTTTAAGTGAAACCAGTGTGTCAAAAGGTGCAATGTGTTGCCTGAGTTTAAGTGTGCTTTCCTAGACATGGATATAGCGTAGTCCATTCACAGCAATAGTATGTCCCCAAGGACAAAACAACAGGCCAAATCTTGCCAGATTTGACAGAAGATCTTGAGCAGGCGTGCCTTCTAGAAGCGTTGCCTGTGCCCAAGACAGGCAAAGGGGCTTGGCTGCCAAGTGGGCGAGAGGTTCTTCCAAAGGCTCCCTGATGGTCTAGTGGCTAGGATTCGGCGCTCTCACCGCCGCGGCCCGGGTTCCATTCCCGGTCAGGGAATGTGCTCTTGCTGGGATGATGTGCTGGAGAGGGGCCTAGTTGTAAAGGCTTCAAATTTACGTCCCTGACAACAGTGACATCCTGGCAGAGGCAGAGACATGATTGGAGCAGAAAAGCTCAAGTAACCTGGGACTTACTCTGCATTTGAACCTCACAGGCTTTGGCTGCATTGGCAAGGAAGTGTGCTGGCCATTTCCTTAGAGAAGCATAAAACGGCACATGACATTACAAGTCTTGCAGACTTTCTCCCTGGTGTGATTGACTTGACTGCAGCTGCAGAACAGATCCTTTTTTCTTTTTTCTCTGGGCCAGGGCTGCTGCTGGCCATGTGCATGTCCCTAATGGTCTAGTGGCTAGGTTTCGGCGCTTTCACCGCTGCGGCCCGGGTTCGATTCCCGGTTAGGGAATGGCTGCTTAAGAGCTGGCTGGGGAACCTCGTTGCACAGTCATCGTTGCGCACATTCATTCTGCTACCCACATGCACACGCTCAGCTGCAAGCTCCCTCATCCCTGGCAGGCCTGAACATGAAGCTTGAGAGCAAAACAAGTTGATGTTTACCTGACCTGCCTTTAAGTAAAACCAGTGTGTCAAAAAGTGCAATGTGTGGCCTGAGTTTAAGTGTGCTTTCCTAGACATGGATATAGCGTAGTCCATTCACAGCAATAGTATGTCCCCAAGGACAAAACAACAGGCCAAATCTTGCCAGATTTGACAGAAGATCTTGAGGAGGCGTGCCTTCTAGAAGCGTTGCCTGTGCCCAAGACAGGCAAAGGGGCTTGGCTGCCAAGTGGGCGAGAGGTTCTTCCAAAGGCTCCCTGATGGTCTAGTGGCTAGGATTCGGCGCTCTCACCGCTGCGGCCCGGGTTCGATTCCCGGTCAGGGAATGTGCTCTTCCTGGGATGTTGTGCTGGAGAGGGGCCTAGTTGTAAAGGCTTCAAATTTACGTCCCTGACAACAGTGACATCCTGGCACAGGCAGAGACAAGATTGGAGCGGAAAAGCTCAAGTAACCTGGGACTTACTCTGCATTTGAACCTCACAGGCTTTGGCTGCATTGGCAAGGAAGTGTGCTGGCCATTTCCTTAGAGAAGCATAAAACAGCACATGACATTACAAGTCTTGCAGACTTTCTCCCTGGTGTGATTGACTTGAGTGCAGCTGCAGAACAAATCCTGTTTTCTTTTTTCTCTGGGCCAGGGCTGCTGCTGGCCATGTGCATGTCCCTAATGGTCTAGTGGCTAGGATTCGGCGCTTTCACCGCTGCGGCCCGGGTTCGATTCCCGGTTAGGGAATGGCTGCTTAAGAGCTGGCTGGGGAACCTCGTTGCACAGTCCTCGGTGCGCACATTCATTCTGCTACCCACATGCACACGCTCAGCTGCAAGCTCCCTCCTCCCTGGCAGGCCTGAACATGAAGCTTGAGAGCAAAACAAGTTGATGTTTACCTGACCTGCCTTTAAGTGAAACCAGTGTGTCAAAAGGTGCAATGTGTGGCCTGAGTTTAAGTGTGTTTTTCTAGACATGGATATAGCGTAGTCCATTCACAGCAATAGTATGTCCCCAAGGACAAAACAACAGGCCAAATCTTGCCAGATTTGACAGAAGATCTTGAGCAGGCGTGCCTTCTAGAAGCGTTGCCTGTGCCCAAGACAGGCAAAGGGGCTTGGCTGCCAAGTGGGCGAGAGGTTCTTCCAAAGGCTCCCTGATGGTCTAGTGGCTAGGATTCGGCGCTCTCACCGCCGCGGCCCGGGTTCGATTCCCGGTCAGGGAATGTGCTCTTGCTGGGATGATGTGCTGGAGAGGGGCCTAGTTGTAAAGGCTTCAAATTTACGTCCCTGACAACAGTGACATCCTGGCACAGGCAGAGACATGATTGGAGCAGAAAAGCTCAAGTAACCTGGGACTTACTCTGCATTTGAACCTCACAGGCTTTGGCTGCATTGGCAAGGAAGTGTGCTGGCCATTTCCTTAGAGAAGCATAAAACGGCACATGACATTACAAGTCTTGCAGACTTTCTCCCTGGTGTGTTTGACTTGAGTGCAGCTGCAGAACAAATCCTGTTTTCTTTTTTCTATGGGCCAGGGCTGCTGCTGGCCATGTGCATGTCCCTAATGGTCTAGTGGCTAGGTTTCTGCGCTTTCACCGCTGCGGCCCGGGTTCGATTCCCGGTTAGGGAATGGCTGCTTAAGAGCTGGCTGGGGAACCTCGTTGCACAGTCATCGTTGCGCACATTCATTCTGCTACCCACATGCACACGCTCAGCTGCAAGCTCCCTCCTCCCTGGCAGGCCTGAACATGAAGCTTGAGAGCAAAACAAGTTGATGTTTACCTGACCTGCCTTTAAGTAAAACCAGTGTGTCAAAAGGTGCAATGTGTGGCCTGAGTTTAAGTGTGCTTTCCTAGACATGGATATAGCGTAGTCCATTCACAGCAATAGTATGTCCCCAAGGACAAAACAACAGGCCAAATCTTGCCAGATTTGATAGAAGATCTTGAGGAGGCGTGCCTTCTAGAAGCGTTGCCTGTGCCCAAGACAGGCAAAGGGGCTTGGCTGCCAAGTGGGCGAGAGGTTCTTCCAAAGGCTCCCTGATGGTCTAGTGCCTAGGATTCGGCGCTCTCACCGCTGCGGCCCGGGTTCGATTCCCGGTCAGGGAATGTGCTCTTCCTGGGATGTTGTGCTGGAGAGGGGCCTAGTTGTAAAGGCTTCAAATTTACGTCCCTGACAACAGTGACATCCTGGCACAGGCAGAGACAAGATTGGAGCGGAAAAGCTCAAGTAACCTGGGACTTACTCTGCATTTGAACCTCACAGGCTTTGGCTGCATTGGCAAGGAAGTGTGCTGGCCATTTCCTTAGAGAAGCATAAAACGGCACATGACATTACAAGTCTTGCAGACTTTCTCCCTGGTGTGATTGACTTGAGTGCAGCTGCAGAACAAATCCTGTTTTCTTTTTTCTCTGGGCCAGGGCTGCTGCTGGCCATGTGCATGTCCCTAATGGTCTAGTGCAGGGATGTCCAACTCGTGCCATGGAGGGCCAAGAGGCTGCAGGTTTTCTTTCCAACCAAGAACTCCACCAGCTGATTCCACTGATTACCTCACCTTCAAGCAGAGAGCAGGGGCTAATCAGTGGAATCAGCTGGTGGAGTTCTTGGTTGGAAAGAAAACCTGCAGCCTCTTGGCCCTCCATGGCACGAGTTGGACATCCCTGGTCTAGTGGCTAGGATTCGGCGCTTTCACCGCTGCGGCCCGGGTTCGATTCCCGGTTAGGGAATGGCTGCTAAAGAGCTGGCTGGGGAACCTCGTTGCACAGTCCTCGGTGCGCACATTCATTCTGCTACCCACATGCACACGCTCAGCTGCAAGCTCCCTCCTCCCTGGCAGGCCTGAACATGAAGCTTGAGAGCAAAACAAGTTGATGTTTACCTGACCTGCCTTTAAGTGAAACCAGTGTGTCAAAAGGTGCAATGTGTTGCCTGAGTTTAAGTGTGCTTTCCTAGACATGGATATAGCGTAGTCCATTCACAGCAATAGTATGTCCCCAAGGACAAAACAACAGGCCAAATCTTGCCAGATTTGACAGAAGATCTTGAGCAGGCGTGCCTTCTAGAAGCGTTGCCTGTGCCCAAGACAGGCAAAGGGGCTTGGCTGCCAAGTGGGTGAGAGGTTCTTCCAAAGGCTCCCTGATGGTCTAGTGGCTAGGATTCGGCGCTCTCACCGCCGCGGCCCGGGTTCGATTCCCGGTCAGGGAATGTGCTCTTGTTGGGATGATGTGCTGGAGGGGGGCCTAGTTGTAAAGGCTTCAAATTTACGTCCCTGACAACAGTGACATCCTGGCAGAGGCAGAGACATGATTGGAGCGGAAAAGCTCAAGTAACCTGGGACTTACTCTGCATTTGAACCTCACAGGCTTTGGCTGCATTGGCAAGGAAGTGTGCTGGCCATTTCCTTAGAGAAGCATAAAACGGCACATGACATTACAAGTCTTGCAGACTTTCTCCCTGGTGTGATTGACTTGACTGCAGCTGCAGAACAAATCCTTTTTTCTTTTTTCTCTGGGCCAGGGCTGCTGCTGGCCATGTGCATGTCCCTAATGGTCTAGTGGCTAGGATTCAGCGCTTTCACCGCTGCGGCCCGGGTTCGATTCCCGGTTAGGGAATGGCTGCTTAAGAGCTGGCTGGGGAACCTCGTTGCACAGTCCTCGGTGCGCACATTCATTCTGCTACCCACATGCACACGCTCAGCTGCAAGCTCCCTCCTCCCTGGCAGGCCTGAACATGAAGCTTGAGAGCTAAACAAGTTGACGTTTACCTGACCTGCCTTTAAGTGAAACCAGTGTGTCAAAAGGTGCAATGTGTGGCCTGAGTTTAAGTGTGCTTTCCTAGACATGGATATAGCGTAGTCCATTCACAGCAATAGTATGTCCCCAAGGACAAAACAACAGGCCAAATCTTGCCAGATTTGACAGAAGATCTTGAGCAGGCGTGCCTTCTAGAAGCGTTGCCTGTGCCCAAGACAGGCAAAGGGGCTTGGCTGACAAGTGGGCGAGAGGTTCTTCCAAAGGCTCCCTGATGGTCTAGTGGCTAGGATTCGGCGCTCTCACCGCCGCGGCCCGGGTTCGATTCCCGGTCAGGGAATGTGCTCTTGCTGGGATGATGTGCTGGAGAGGGGCCTAGTTGTAAAGGCTTCAAATTTACGTCCCTGACAACAGTGACATCCTGGCACAGGCAGAGACAAGATTGGAGCGGAAAAGCTCAAGTAACCTGGGACTTACTCTGCATTTGAACCTCACAGGCTTTGGCTGCATTGGCAAGGAAGTGTGCTGGCCATTTCCTTAGAGAAGCATAAAACGGCACATGACATTACAAGTCTTGCAGACTTTCTCCCTGGTGTGATTGACTTGACTGCAGCTGCAGAACAGATCCTTTTTTCTTTTTTCTCTGGGCCAGGGCTGCTGCTGGCCATGTGCATGTCCCTAATGGTCTAGTGGCTAGGATTCAGCGCTTTCACCGCTGCGGCCCGGGTTCGATTCCCGGTTAGGGAATGGCTGCTTAAGAGCTGGCTGGGGAACCTCGTTGCACAGTCCTCGGTGCGCACATTCATTCTGCTACCCACATGCACACGCTCAGCTGCAAGCTCCCTCCTCCCTGGCAGGCCTGAACATGAAGCTTGAGAGCTAAACAAGTTGACGTTTACCTGACCTGCCTTTAAGTGAAACCAGTGTGTCAAAAGGTGCAATGTGTGGCCTGAGTTTAAGTGTGCTTTCCTAGACATGGATATAGCGTAGTCCATTCACAGCAATAGTATGTCCCCAAGGACAAAACAACAGGCCAAATCTTGCCAGATTTGACAGAAGATCTTGAGCAGGCGTGCCTTCTAGAAGCGTTGCCTGTGCCCAAGACAGGCAAAGGGGCTTGGCTGCCAAGTGGGCAAGAGGTTCTTCCAAAGGCTCCCTGATGGTCTAGTGGCTAGGATTCGGCGCTCTCACCGCCGCGGCCCGGGTTCGATTCCCGGTCAGGGAATGTGCTCTTGCTGGGATGATGTGCTGGAGAGGGGCCTAGTTGTAAAGGCTTCAAATTTACGTCCCTGACAACAGTGACATCCTGGCACAGGCAGAGACATGATTGGAGCGGAAAAGCTCAAGTAAACTGGGACTTACTCTGCATTTGAACCTCACAGGCTTTGGCTGCATTGGCAAGGAAGTGTGCTGGCCATTTCCTTAGAGAAGCATAAAACGGCACATGACATTACAAGTCTTGCAGACTTTCTCCCTGGTGTGTTTGACTTGAGTGCAGCTGCAGAACAAATTCTGTTTTCTTTTTTCTCTGGGCCAGGGCTGCTGCTGGCCATGTGCATGTCCCTAATGGTCTAGTGCAGGGATGTCCAACTCGTGCCATGGAGGGCCAAGAGGCTGCAGGTTTTCTTTCCAACCAAGAACTCCACCAGCTGATTCCACTGATTACCTCACCTTTAAGCAGAGAGCAGGGGCTAATCAGTGGAATCAGCTGGTGGAGTTCTTGGTTGGAAAGAAAACCTGCAGCCTCTTGGCCCTCCATGGCACGAGTTGGACATCCCTGGTCTAGTGGCTAGGATTCGGCGCTTTCACCGCTGCGGCCCGGGTTCGATTCCCGGTTAGGGAATGGCTGCTAAAGAGCTGGCTGGGGAACCTCGTTGCACAGTCCTCGGTGCGCACATTCATTCTGCTACCCACATGCACACGCTCAGCTGCAAGCTCCCTCCTCCCTGGCAGGCCTGAACATGAAGCTTGAGAGCTAAACAAGTTGACGTTTACCTGACCTGCCTTTAAGTGAAACCAGTGTGTCAAAAGGTGCAATGTGTGGCCTGAGTTTAAGTGTGCTTTCCTAGACATGGATATAGCGTAGTCCATTCACAGCAATAGTAT
This sequence comes from Halichoeres trimaculatus, assembly GCF_033239565.1. Classification (NCBI taxonomy): domain Eukaryota; kingdom Metazoa; phylum Chordata; class Actinopteri; order Labriformes; family Labridae; genus Halichoeres; species Halichoeres trimaculatus. The sequence continues at coordinate 37,370,844 of NW_027437182.1, read as the reverse complement.
GTCCCCAAGGACAAAACAACAGGCCAAATCTTGCCAGATTTGACAGAAGATCTTGAGCAGGCGTGCCTTCTAGAAGCGTTGCCTGTGCCCAAGACAGGCAAAGGGGCTTGGCTGCCAAGTGGGCAAGAGGTTCTTCCAAAGGCTCCCTGATGGTCTAGTGGCTAGGATTCGGCGCTTTCACCGCTGCGGCCCGGGTTCGATTCCCGGTTAGGGAATGGCTGCTTAAGAGCTGGCTGGGGAACCTCGTTGCACAGTCCTCGGTGCGCACATTCATTCTGCTACCCACATGCACACGCTCAGCTGCAAGCTCCCTCCTCCCTGGCAGGCCTGAACATGAAGCTTGAGAGCAAAACAAGTTGATGTTTACCTGACCTGCCTTTAAGTGAAACCAGTGTGTCAAAAGGTTCAATGTGTGGCCTGAGTTTAAGTGTGCTTTCCTAGACATGGATATAGCGTAGTCCATTCACAGCAATAGTATGTCCCCAAGGACAAAACAACAGGCCAAATCTTGCCAGATTTGACAGAAGATCTTGAGCAGGCGTGCCTTCTAGAAGCGTTGCCTGTGCCCAAGACAGGCAAAGGGGCTTGGCTGCCAAGTGGGTGAGAGGTTCTTCCAAAGGCTCCCTGATGGTCTAGTGGCTAGGATTCGGCGCTCTCACCGCCGCGGCCCGGGTTCGATTCCCGGTCAGGGAATGTGCTCTTGCTGGGATGATGTGCTGGAGAGGGGCCTAGTTGTAAAGGCTTCAAATTTACGTCCCTGACAACAGTGACATCCTGGCAGAGGCAGAGACATGATTGGAGTGGAAAAGCTCAAGTAACCTGGGACTTACTCTGCATTTGAACCTCACAGGCTTTGGCTGCATTGGCAAGGAAGTGTGCTGGCCATTTCCTTAGAGAAGCATAAAACGGCACATGACATTACAAGTCTTGCAGACTTTCTCCCTGGTGTGATTGACTTGACTGCAGCTGCAGAACAAATCCTTTTTTCTTTTTTCTCTGGGCCAGGGCTGCTGCTGGCCATGTGCATGTCCCTAATGGTCTAGTGGCTAGGATTCAGCGCTTTCACCGCTGCGGCCCGGGTTCGATTCCCGGTTAGGGAATGGCTGCTTAAGAGCTGGCTGGGGAACCTCGTTGCACAGTCCTCGGTGCGCACATTCATTCTGCTACCCACATGCACACGCTCAGCTGCAAGCTCCCTCCTCCCTGACAGGCCTGAACATGAAGCTTGAGAGCTAAACAAGTTGATGTTTACCTGACCTGCCTTTAAGTGAAACCAGTGTGTCAAAAGGTGCAATGTGTGGCCTGAGTTTAAGTGTGCTTTCCTAGACATGGATATAGCGTAGTCCATTCACAGCAATAGTATGTCCCCAAGGACAAAACAACAGGCCAAATCTTGCCAGATTTGACAGAAGATCTTGAGCAGGCGTGCCTTCTAGAAGCGTTGCCTGTGCCCAAGACAGGCAAAGGGGCTTGGCTGCCAAGTGGGCGAGAGGTTCTTCCAAAGGCTCCCTG
>NW_027437182.1:36666832-36764332 GCF_033239565.1 Halichoeres trimaculatus | reverse complement strand
ATACATTTCTGCCAAACATGTCTTACATTAAATATTATCTTTTTTTTTTTCTTAAACTTTAAAGAAGAAAACAGTCACAGGGGGTTTACTCCCTCTTCTCCTGTACAGAGCAACAACTTTCAGGGTGTTAAGCTAATATGGAAGTGTTAAGAACTGCAAGAGTCCACTTAAAGTGATACTCCAGGATGGAACAAGTTGGGTCCTATCACAAGGTTTAGGGCAGAAATTACCCCTACAGCAGTGTTTTTGTGCAGCAGAAGCCCAGAGCACACGCACCAAACACCCCCTCCCTGCTCCTCTGCTGGTTTCCTCTGCACTCAGACGGGGCCATATTTTACTTGACCAAAAACACAAATAAACGGACTCCCACCGAAAAAATCTGATATTGGTCTGCATTCACGCTTTATTTAGAGAATTTTCAGCGCATATCTTTCACACAAAAACACCGCTAAATAAGGCTCTAGTTCTCATCGTGTCTCTTCATCCTGGCAGACTACCTGCGTTTGTTTACATCTGATTCTGATACTGATACACTAAGCGGCGAGCGCCTCGTAGCCAGCTGTGGCTCTATAGTGGAGGTAGCGCCGTTTTACAACATGATGAGAACTAGAGTCTTATTTAGCAGTGTTTTTGTGTGAAAGCAACGCGCTGAAAATTCTCCAAATAAAGCGTGAATGCAGACTGATATCAGATTTTACGGCCCTGTCTGAGTGCAGAGGAAATCGGCAGAGGAGCAGGGAGGGGGTGTTTGGTTCGTGGGCTTCTGCTGCACAAAAACACTGCTGTAGGGGTAATTTCTGCTCTAAACCTTGTGATAGGACCCAACTTGTTCCATCCCAGAGTATCACTTTTAGGCAGGCTGTAGAAACACCAGGAATCACATACACACCTATTCAGAAAACAGATGTTTTTTATGGCTGATTTGGCTGACAGGCAGGTACCCTTTGGCTGCCTGCAAAGAGGCTAAAGCCTGTCTCTTTATCTCATCCTAACTCAAATGAAGCTAGTTTAACCTCAGCATTACCAACACAGGTCCCATCGTTGATACAAGATACAATAGGAACTGAATCAGAAACAAAGGGGTGAGGGAGATTTTCTTCATGTCTTATACAGTCCGTGTTCTGCACCACCCAGCAGCATCCCTAATAAACAGAACACGTTTGTTTCACACCCATAAAGGTAATCCTCACTGTATGATGGGCTTTTGAAAGACAGCTCATGAAATAAGGAAAAATGTCAGGAGCTCCAAAAATGATCTTTAGCGGCTGAATGACTCCCTCACTGCTGGATTTTTATAGCAAATGGACGTCTTTATCCTGTTGTTGCTCTCAGGAACACGCAGCTCTGCTCATTTCACAGCTGGTGGTTACCCTATCAGATTCCACAGATGTAATGTTTATTAAGAGCTTTACAGTTTTTCCTTGTTGTCCCCATGCTGGATTCAGTGTCCTTGCTGAAGCCATTTTTGTGTTTTGTGATACAATAACTGCATGAAATATGTGCGTGTGTGTCAGTACGGGGGTGAAACCAGTGATAGTGCTAGAATAAAACAAACCTGCCATCATTTCTCAGAAACCACAGAGCTGGTTGCCATGGGAATGCTGCAGGGAGCTCCTCATCCTCCCACCAATGGGCTTTAGTGATTTGTAACCGAAGGAAACCTGGCTTGTTGCCTAGGAGACCAGAGGCTGTGTGCTGGAGATGAAATGGAGAGCCGTTTCTGCCCTGCTGTTTCTAAAGATGAAACAGTGTGCTGAACACACACAGGAGGGTTAAACACAGCCTGTACGACTCTGCTGCTGCTGCCACTGCTGAGTGGAGCAAATATTGATCTGTTGATTGAAAATTGGAGTTCAGGCCAGGTGTACTCTGCATGAATCATATACTGCAGCTTCATTGATTCAGCCTATTGAACAACGTGTTACTGCTGCAAACTGTCATTATGTGAATTTTACTCAAAGGAGGATTTAAGGAAGAAGAAATCGAGGGTGTTATGCTATCCCATATGATAAACACAGATATCGAGTAACAAACTTGGATGTTCAAACCAAACGCACAGATCTTAAAACTGCCGTGTGTTCATGAATCTGTCTGTGAACTGATCAAAATGGTCTGTTCTGTAATAGCACAAGATCTTCTTGACAACACGTTGGTGGGGTGATCCTGAACCCTTTACCAACGGGCGTGTTGGCACTGCCATCCATGAAACACTCTTTAAATGACAGTTATTCTCAAACAGTTTGCACAATCAGAGAAATTCCAAAGGTATGTGAAGCTGAGAGGTTGCTTTTTCTCTAGATATATGGTTTATATGGTGATTTCTCCCAGGCATTAAAGGAAGCCCACCAACACAGAATGAGTGAAGCAGGTCGATATAAAGGAGGCACATAGAAATTGGAGCTGAGTTTGTTCAAAAACGCCAAAAATCACCAAATCAAAAGGGTAGCAGTGTGAATGTACTGTAAGAGCAAATGCTTGTATCCGGGGACAAATGTGCCAGTACATGTATGCATTTTTTTTACTTTTGTATACCACCCATTCAAAGTAATTTGCAATGTTTAAACTGTAAACTTACAAAAATCTGAAAATAAGAAAAGAGGAAAGAAACAAAGCCAACGCTACCTGGGATAATTTTGGGGCTGAATTAGAGTTTTCACTACTCATATGCAGGGCCGGCCCTTGGCATAGGCGACCTAGGCGGCCGCCTAGGGCGCCATCTGCCGGTTCAGTGTTCATTTGCTGGCGTGAAATAAAAGACGAGGAGGGATGTCTGACCAATGCTGACTTGGCCCTTTTATTGCTGGACTTGTAAGTACTTGTTGATTGTTTACCATCCGTTTACAGTTTTCTTGAGTGGTACCAGTATGTAGTTTCTTTTAGACCTACTTCAAGTGTGTGATATCGCCAGCTCATGGTTGTCTTTACTTTTATTCACTTCATTGCTTCAACAGGACGAACAAAGGGGCGACTTCAAGGTAATAAAACCAGTTGAACTTAGCGATTTTAAACATCGTCATTTAGTCAAAATTAAATAAATTACCTTGTCTCTATCCATCCTGCAAACAGCCGCTGAAGACAGAAGAATACTTTTGAGTGAAGTCCTGGCTTCTGTGATTCGCCTACAAAACAAATGCACGCGATCAGCAGATCTGTACCTTTACGGCAGTTTGCACGCGCTAGAGCTCATGGGTAGTTGAGTTCTCTTTCCACTCCGGTTTGCATTGGTTGTATTGTTTTGTTGATCATTTTCATAAGAAGAAGTGGGATGTTACCATGTTGTAATAGAGAGAGAGGTTTTTGGAATTGCACTTTTTCCCCCCAGGGACTTTTGCACTAAACTTGGAAGTGTTATTCATTTTTATTATGGTTCTAAATATTCCAATGATGTGCATTTTTTGCTAATTGCACTGTTTTGAAAAGTTTTAAGATTTGCTGTATTGTTTTTATTTTCACAAAAGTTCTGTTTGTAAAGTTGTAGTGCGCATTGAAGTAATAAAGTAATTTTTTATCTTCACAATTTATTATGCATTGATTTTATTGTATGTATGTTTGCATGTTTGTAGCGGAGGGCGGGAGGTGGCGGGTTTTTGTCTTTAGCCTAGGGTGCCTGCTGAGCTAGGGCCGGCCCTGCTCATATGTATTTCAATGTTTATAATACATAGGAACCTTGTTGGAACCGAGTACCATGCTGTGTTTGTATTGTATGTGTGTAAGACTGTGCGCCACGCCATGTGTGATATCATGCATGCATGTTTTTTTTTGTGTGTGCTACTTTGGACCAAATCCTGTTAGTACTGTATGAGCATGACGTCAGAGAAAAAACAAAAAACGCGAGACAACTCATTAATATTACTGTATGTGTGGTGATCCTGGCTGCAGTGGGGCTTCTCTCTCTTCTTCCCCTTCCCCTACCTGAGCAGCTGTTTAGGTTCTCCAGTGGCTGCACCTCGCACACCTGCATCGAGTTTGGTGATTAGGAGAGCTGGCTCTGCTGGAGGGATGGGTCAGTGCCAGTTGATTCCTGCTCTTACTGTGGTAATATGGTGCGTTCGAGGCAACCCGTAACTCGCATATTTCCCACCTGTAACTCGTGAAAATGCCCTGGAACGGCAGTCGAACTTGTAACTTACAACCTGTGAACTCGTACCAGATCGATGTACTCCAAGTTAATGCTTGTGACGTCAAATCTGTGCCAAAACAATATGGCAGCCTCTATGGATGCGGTGGTGCTGCGTGTGACACACGGTGAGAAATAGACTTTACAACAATGTAAAGTAAATTTGAATGTTGCAATCACAATTTACACACACGATAATGTACTATAATCTGCTATGTGTCCAAAACGGTGGTCAAATGTGTCGCTAACACAAAATAGCTAATAGAGAGAGAGAGAGAGAGAGGGAGGGAGGAAGAGAGAGAGAGAGCTATCATCACTGGGCTGCAAGTGTAAACCTCTAGTCTGATGTTCACACATTGTACATTGGCAGCAACTCTGGCGTTCAGTGCATTAATCAACAAAAATACACTTTAAAATAACAACATATACCATGAAATATAAAGTAAATACCTCATGCAACGTTTCCCCTCCTCCGTTTCACTTAAATAAAGAACTTGCAGGCTCCTTTGGTAATTGAAATGACCAAGCATAAATCGTACAATTTCTGCCATGCTGGTTTGTTTACATCCCAGAATTCAAACTGAAGTCGTAAATTGCCCGGAAGGCTTTCAGGTCGGAACTTGGAGATTTCAACTGGGAAACATATGAGTTACGGGTTGCCTCGAATGCACCATAAGTATCTCAGTGTTTTTGTGCTTGTGTGTTTTGTGGATCATCTTCAGACTAATGCCTTGTATGTTTCTCTGTTTTTTCCAGTGCCTCTATGATCGCTCCTGCAGCCGCTCACCGACAGCCACACTCTCTCCTTCACTCAAACCAACCTCTTACAATAAAAACCCTCAAACCTGTTTTGCCTCCCACACCTCTTGGGTCCCTTAAAACCTGCTGGTTAAACAAACCGTCACAGAATCAACTGGCCAACATGGACCCGACTTCACCGGAGGCATTAAAGGGAGCCCTCTCAAACAGGGAATCTCCCTTGGACGACATGAGAACATGCGTCACGGGATTGTGGAGACCCTACAAACTCCCACACAACAGCTGACCCATCTGTCCTCTAACCTCTCCTCCCCGGACCCTCAGGCTGGTGCAGCCACCTCCTCAGCAGTGAGTTCAGTAAGTTTCCTAATGGTCATATTTTTCCTTTCCTATTTATCTTGTAAATTTTTTTTATGTCCAATCACAGTGTTTTTTCCTTCAATAAGCTCTAAAATCCAATTCTGAAGCTTAGCTCCAGAAGCTAATGTTAGTTTAACAAGAGCCCAAAGCGTCCGTCAGCCTGCAGTGTTGGTTTAGTGTTAAATAACTAAAGCATGAAGGAGAGACCAATAACTAAAAATGGCCACTGCCCCCTGACACTAACACTGTCTGACAGTGTGTGACACTGTCTGAATGAAGTCAAGGCTTGGTTATCTCAAATTTTTTTAAAGCTCATTGAGGGAAAGACCTAAGTCATTGTATTTGACAAAACTGCCCTAGACTTAGGACCCCTAAACACTCATGTGTGTCCTACAGTCACCAGCCTTGGCGTCACCATACAGGGATTTTAAACTCGATAAACAGGTCAATGCCGTTTTAAAATCTTGTTTTTATCATCTTCGACTTTTATTTCAAGTCAAGCCATTTTTATCTTTAAATCTTTTGGAGCAAGTCTTGCATGCTTTTATCTCAAGTCGCTTGGACTACTGCAATGCCCTTTACTCTGGTATTAACCAGCGAGCTCTTTTCCGCCTGCAGTTAGTCCAGAATGCCACGGCACGACTTTTAACAGGGGCCAGAGAACATGAGCACATTAGTCCAATTCTTGCGTCTTTGCACTGGCTCCCTGTTAATTTTAGGGTTGATTTTAAAATTGTATTGTTTGTTTTTAAAGCTTTGAATGGACTGGCCCCTCAGTACATTATGGAACTTCTCCAAATCTATACTCCAGCGCGTGCTTTGAGGTCCGAGGGCCAGTCCCAGCTTGTGGTGCCTAAGACGAGACTTAAAACAAAGGGGGACAGGGTCTTCTCTGTGGTCGGCCCTAAGTTGTGGAACGCTCTGCACCCACCCCCACCCCACATCTGATCTGCCCCCACAGTGGACTGTTTTAAGTCTCGTCTTAAGGCCCACTTTTATTCTCTGGCTTTTAACACTGCGTGAGTTGTGTGGTCCTCTGTGTCTTTTATTTTTTTTAGTTATTTTATAGTATTAAGTTTATTGTTATTCTCCTGATTTTATTGTTGTTGTTTTTTTGTATTATTTTATGCACTATTTGTTGTTTTAGTGTATTCTTGTTTACTGTTACTTGTTTTTGTTACCTTAATGAGAACTGGTGGAGCTGTTTTACTGTATTCATTATTATGTTTTTGATGTGCAGCACTTTGGTAATGCTCTGTTTGTAAAATGTGCTTTATAAAGAAAGTGGATTGATTGGATTGAAGATGACTTTATATTTCTTTCCAGCAAAGTCACAATCTTCTGCCTCAGATACGATGTCAGCTTACCTTAGAATAGATGGAGACATCCTTCTTTATCTTATTCACACAGAGTTGATGTTGTGCTCAACTGCACAGCTTTATCCAAGAGAACAGTTTTCTCTGTTGAGATGTTTCTCAGGAAAGAGTTAAAAATACACTCCGTCACCCAGCCTCTCAGGATACCTTGTGTCAGAGTTGTATGTACCCAAAAACATTTAATTTCAGAAAAATCTCATAAAAACAAATAAAAAATAACTTTCTGCAGAGAATGTCCAAGTGTATGGGGATGGCAATATGTACTGTGACTGACTCATTGTGTTTTAGGGCGGGGCTTAACCACAGCTCAATTATGCTGATCAGCAGAAAATTAGACTACCTATGTGCATATATGTCAGGGTAAGTCTCCTGAGGAGTCTTCAACAAGGAGATGTAGAAAAGGGATCAAATATTATAATTTTATTTAGAACTTAATCTTTCTTTTCTTTATATTTTAACAGAAATGGATGAAATTTTCAGATGCAAATTTTTTTGATTTTGGAAGATATTAAGCAGCCCTTCTTGTCAGTATTTCCCTGTGTTTACAGCCCGCGGTATTGTGCATTTACCACTGAACTGATTTTTGTTTTGGCCTCTTTGCCCACAGTTCGAGTGAAGATGCTCGACACTGAAAAGGTGCAGCAAGGTTTTACACGCTGCAGTCCTTATCCTTAGAGGATCTTCCTCTTTCCTCTTCTTTGCCTCCTCTAACTTGTGAGTCTAGAGTTTGGCTTTGAGACATCAAATAAACAGAGGTGTGACCATTTATCGACCAAGGTAAAAGAAGGTGAGAAACAATCTTGTGTGGTACTGGAACAACATCCTGTTTATCTGATTCAACTGATAACTTTCTTACACTCAAATGCAGCATCTGAAGGTGAACCCCAAAACCAGAGATGTCACACAACCTTTGGATTCAGAGGTTACAGGGACAAAACATTCCTGGGGATCATTCAATGAGAAGTTTCACGCTTGGATGTTTCAGCGCAAAGAATGGGGAGCAAGAGAAAGTATTCAAAACATGATGAATTATTGATTAAGTGAGCCATCTGGAGATGCAAATAACCTCCTTTTTAATTCACCAAGGACATCACCTGAGAGCACGACAGCACTGCAATGCAGTGGAAACATCTAGAGGTATATTATTTGACAGTCTGCGGGGAAGGTACGACGAACAAACTTATTGTATTTTTCTTAGATCAGAGGTTTGATCCTGTTATAGAGGATGTTGGTGTTTAACCAGGACTGGAGGAGCCCAACTCGTCTCTTTGTGGAAACAGCTAATGCAACAAAAACCATGCAGTAAACTCACAAAGTCAGACATAAGTTTTAAAACCATATTTTTTCCAAATCTGTCCACAGCAAGAGTGCATCATGTGATTATGTAATTAAATAAAACACCAGCATGCTGAGTGTGTTGCACAAGGCTTGAACCCTTTTTAATTCACGAGGTTAATGAGGACTGACTTTTGTTTGCCGTTCTGTAAAGCACTTTGGCTGCACACTGGAGTGTTTGCTCTCCTTAAAAACACTCGACAACATGAGAGAAGCTGTTTGAGTGTTTGGGATGTATAAATTATCTCTCTGCTGGTGAGGCCTCTGTACAAATCATGAAAGAGTTGGGTGGAATTGTGAGCTTTATAGGGAGCAGAAGTGGTCCTGGAGCTTGGAAAGCTCTTTCCTCTGTGTCATGAAGTTACATAACGAAGCAGGTTTCAGAGTCTGGTGCTGGCTTTACATAAAGAAAAAGGTCATGGAGAGCACAGTCGTGTTTTCTTCACACAGGCATACAGAGACAGACAGTTCAGGGTCAGGAAGAAAAGAGAGGATTGAAAGACTCGGTTAATTTATTCTTGAGGTTTTGCCATAAGATGGATATGAAAAGTGACGGATGTGCTCCAAGGTATGACAATATTTGCTTCTGTTCAATTAGATGACTTATCCAACATGAATTTCTTACCTCTGCATAAGACCTCCTGACTCATCACTGATTTCTTTCTGTTTTCTGTAAAGATTGCAACCTGATGTCATGATAACAGCTGCGTCCCCAAAATCAATTGTTGTGGATCGTTTTTTCCTTTGTATGCTGATGACAGATAACAGCTGTGTCTTGTTCGCTGATATCATTCTGAGACCACATTCACATAAAGCTGGGTATTTTCTAAAACAAATACCCCCTATGCTCCTTTTCTGCAGTTTAATATGGATCATTGATGTCTCCATGAAATGCTAGTATCATGTTTTGGTCCAAAAAGCCAATAAATGAAGCACAGCAGCATTGTTTCCAGGCTCTCATAGCCCCTCTGTTCAGAACGCTCTGATTTAGTGGGCCTGGCCTTCATATGTAAATGAGCCACCGCTAATACCGTCCCGCTCTTCAGAGTCACTGAGAGCGGCGCCACAAGCTCTGAGTGCACAATGTTAAGAAAACAGCATAGCTCGTTTACTGTAACATTACAGGATAAAACAACAGGCTAACTGCAGCTAAAGTTAGTATCCTGAAGCTAACACAGAGACAGGGGGGACACTGAGGAAAAGCTCTTACATCTGCTCCACAGCACACAGCATTTAAAATACTCACATTTCCAGGGCCTGAGGTTTGTTGGTAGATGGTTGGTGACGCGCCTGGATTCAGGACCAGTCTATTCGCTAGCCCTCTGTTGTACTGTCAAAAGTTGGAAAAGCAGTCGGCAGTGAAGTGACTAGCACACACATGCTCAGTTTGACTGAGGGTAGCTGGTACATTTCCTCATAAATTAACGCCCCGACGTTCGGCCGAGATTATCTTCCAGTGGGAGCGGTTGACAGATGAATCTTTAGCCCCACGATCGTCTAACAGACTCGTCTGAGCCGTCCCAATAATTTTCAAACATGTTTGATATTTATCTGGATGATTACAACATTCATTCTCACTGAGGATGACAACAGTCAAGAGAGAGAGAGAGAGAGCCCCCTTACAAGAGACCGGACAACAGACAACAAACACAGGCTCAAGGTGAAACTGAAAGCTCCGGGTCAGCTGACTGCGCGCTCCACTGGCCCACTCAAGCCAGTTCAATCATGCCTTTAAAAATGACACATAACCACGCCATTTTCATACATTAGCAAACTGTTGTTTTATCAGTGATGGGTGTGAGATCATGCCATTATTGGCTGATACAGCAACAGTTTCACCTCTGTCCCTCTGCGTGCGCGTAATGGAACTGTCAGTGTCAGTGCAGTGTACGGTCAGTGCAGCGTGCGCTCCGACTATCACAGCAAAGTAGAGTGTTACAGTTTGGCACAGTTTAACACATGAACTGCCTCTGTAGTTTTCGAAAGTACCAGCATGAAATCTCCATGATTCAAACTCCAACACTATATTTATACTGCAAATGCATGAGCGTGTAACACATTTTTATTTGTTCGGCTCTGAGAGTCTCTCTCTGTGCAACAGGTGAGGTTGATACGCTGCTTCAAAGAACATGATCATATCACTGAAAAAATATAAATTACACTGTTGGAAACAGCGTTGGTGTCTCTGTGTTTTATCGCTCCTAAATGTAGATCATTAAACATGTATGACAAGTCAGAGAAAATAGCCTTTGAATTTGGTACGGTCTCTCCCTGTTAGCGTCTATTTCCTCGTCACCATCGATTAAAGTTTATGTCTTACTGAGGGAGAGGAGACAACTTTCTACTGTATCTAATGTCCTTAGTGGTCACATAGAGCTCATACAACCCCACTTTAAAAAAACTGAACTATCCCTTTAACGACAGCAGGGGGACATGAAATGAACACAATAAATGGCATCATCTTTTGCCTATTTGTATACATCAAAATTACAAGATTAACAGGCTATTAACACAAAATAATAATAATGATAATAATAATAATAATAATAATAATAATAATAATAATAATAATAATAATAATAATAATAATTTTAATTATAATAATAGTTAACTGTGTGAATCACTTGGATCCTCTACAATCAGTAGGTGTACTGCCTGAATTTGTTTTATGGTTTTAATTTTCTTTTTTTCCTTTTTTAAAATTCTGTATTCAGTAGTAACCCTCCCAACCCTGCATATGACCAATAAACTGAGACCAACAGATTCACTAGTCTTAATCAGGGGTTACCAATATAAAGAATTTGGGGTCAGTAACTTTAATCCAGCTTCTAATACATATTCATACACAGGTGATCACATAATGTGTGAATAGCAATCATCACACCTGTTTTGTAGAGAAGAGCAGACCATGTGATATAATTAGGGCTGTGACTTTAACGCATTAATTAGAGTAACTAATTACACCGCACATTAACGCGTTGTAAAAATCAACGCAAGATTAACTCATTGGCTGCCAGCCATTTTCAGAGCATCTTGAACGATATTTTAAGACCCAAACAATGTTTTCTATGACTAAACACCAAAGTTACTTAAGAAGAGTTGCCTCTCTTCTTTTAAGGCTGTATTCAGACCAGAAAAGTCCTTTGGTCCACTTGTTTGGTCCGGACCAAAAGCGGACTTTATTTTTTTCGTTTGGTGTGGTTTGTCTTCAGATTGTTCTTTTTGCAAGTGGACTATATTCTGTAAACACATCCACATGTGTAACGATCAGTGCTCTCATTGGACAGCACTGACAAAGGGCGGCACACAGAATACAGACCTGGAAATGGAGGTAAACGTGTGTTTGTGCTCTTATTAGAGCTGCTAAATCATTTTCAGTTTCAAGAGCAGCTCCTTCAAAGCAGGCTTAACAACACCGTTTACAATTTTGGAACAGCAAAGACGAATGTGCGCAGCAAGGAGACGCTATGCTCTGCGTGTCCTGACCCACAACATGCCAGCAACAGCGTGGCTAAACAGAAGACGGAGGATCAGGTATGAACCAAAGACGGTTAGGTTACGGTGGCTTTTTGGCCCAAAAGGCACATGTATCCTGTACTTAGTTAGGATGGACCTTGGTTTGTATTTAGACCTGCACCGGAGAACCACGAACCACACCAGAGTTTGTTCAGAAGCGGACCGAGACCACCTCAAAAAGTGGGTCTTGGTCCGGTTGTTTGGTCCGCACCAGAGTTCGTTTGTGTCTATTCACACCTGCAGGAAAAGTCCGCACCAGCGTGGGAAACGAACCCTGGTCCGTTTAAAGTGGACCAAACAGTCCAGGTCTGAATACGCCCTAAGTCTCTCTTCCTGTTTTTGGTCCATCCTTTGATCCTCTCCATGATCTACGTCGTCTTTTCTCACGATGGCGCCGCTCTTTCTCTCTGAACTACCGTGACACATTTTTGTGTCAGCGTGAGCTGCCTGATCTTTCCTGACTTGCAGCGTGTCTCTGTGCCTCTGTCATCTCACATTTCTCCCAATATCCATGCTGAGCTCTCATCCAAAGAGCGTACCACCCACAGTAGTTTACAAGCAGGAGTTTGATTGACAAGCTCCACCAGACCCCACCTCCCACCGCTGAAAAATATAATTTACTTCTATAGACGCAGTAAATAGTAACTGAATGTCAATGGCAGGAAACACGTACATTTTAATTAATATTGTCCAGTTGAAAAAAAAAAAAAAAAGGATTTACAAATCTTCTCTTTTTTCGAGTTGTCATTTAATTAGTCATGCACCATAATTTTGTAATGTCCAACAGTTCAAATTCTTTATGTGGGGACCTTAAGCAGATATAAGATTAAAATGTGATTAATTAGATCAATTTATAACAAATCCTGTAAATAATTAGATTATTTTTTAATTTCCTGACAGCACTATTTACCACATAATGGCCGATGAATGTACTTGAAAGTAGTGTCCACAAAAAAACATCTTCTAACCAAAATAAACAGAATTTTGTTGTTTCAACTTGTGTATGAGAATATTCAATGATTTAGTCTTCTACAAAATCTTTTTGAATTGAAAAGTATTGCTACTGATGTTGAATATTGATGTGATTAAAATGTGATTAACTACGATTCATTAATTCAAATGGCACAATTAATTCGATTAATTTTTTAATGAAGTCCCACCACTAGATATAATCCAATGCAAAACCAGCACTCAGCTCCAACAGGGCAACCACAGCATTTACCATGACTTTTCAGATCGTGCTATACTTTTTTCTGCTGACAAGCTTTATGGAAATGCTGATTTCATTTCCAGCAGAACTTGGCTTGTGCCCACAATGCCAAAACTACCTAAAGCAAAATATTCACTTGTGCAGAAGATCAAACAAAAGAGGCATCAGTGAGTATTGAGTGCTTATTTACGAATAATGCTTTTCAGATGGCCAACATTTCTGAACTAAACGTAGTTTATTAATCTCAACCAATATTCTAATTTTATGAGATACTGAACTTTGAGCTTCCATTAACATATCGAGAAACAACACTTTAAGTGAGGACATTACATATAGTGTTTATTTCTAAATATACATATACAGTATTGTTCATTTGCAGAGTTCCTTTCACAAAGAAAGCTCATATTCAGAATTGAAACAGCACTCATTATTGCATACAGACAAGCAAACAGGTAAAAGTAAAACAACAGTGGCACCACATCATTCTATAATCAAGTGTTCTATAACCTCAGCTCTCGACCCAAAGGCTCGATCTCTATGAGTCTTGGTTCGGTGCAGGGAACTGTTACCACATTGTGACCCACATTCCTGAGTGTCCTCCCAGAAGTGTACACCAGGAACAGCTCAGACATATTCTCAGGTGCCTGACCCTGTAGAGCTCTGAAATTTGAATGAGCACTTTAAACTGGGTCCAGTAGCTCAGTGTTACCCAACCCTGGTCCTGGAGGACCACTGCCCTGCATGTTTTTTATGTTCCAGACTCCAACACACCTGATTCAAATGATCAGCTCATCATCAAGCTCTGCTCAAGCCTGATAACGAGCCATTCATTTGAATCAGGTGTGCTGGAGGAGGGTAACATCTAAAACATGCAGGGCAGGGGTCCTCCAGGACCAGGGTTGGGAAACACTGCTGTAGCTGACCAGAAGCCAGGGTAATGATGCCAGGACAGGAGTAAAATGACATTTTTAAAATGACATGTCAAGCCTGACATGTCAAGCCATGTCAGGCTTGACATGAATAATCATTTCTAATTCAGTTTGTGTTACAAAAGAACTCAGTTTTGAGATATTCCTAAGATGGAAAAAGCAAGTACAGGTCAAAGCCAGGATGTGTTTCTCAAGGTGCATGGCCTGGTCAAAACCAAGTCCAAGGTGTCAGGCTAAAGCAAATATTTGAATTCAATAAATCAATAAGGCTAGCAGTATTACAGACAGTGCCCTTAGGGGCGAGGAAGTTATTACTCAACCAATCATTGAGTGCAAACAGACAGTCATGCAGTACATTCAGATTGTCTGTACCATCAGGATCAGAAGAAAAATACAACTGTCATCAGCATACATATGATAAGAGATGCCATTAGAATCACTGGTAATGATGCAGAGGTAGAACATACAAGGCAAACAGAAATAGAGCCGATACTGATCCCTGAGGCACACCACACGATAAAGGGACACTTCAGAGGTATACAGAGATACATTAATAGACAGATAGACATGCATGCCAGTTATTTGAAGGTTTTGTCATGTTGTTGATGATACAAAGCAGCAGTAAGGACACATTTATTTCAATCATTGAGATGTTGTATGTGTGGCCAGAGGTTGTGTTTCCTCCCGGTCGCTATTGGCACTGTGCGCCCAGTTTGCAACCGCGGTGTGTGGCCACTGTTACTCTGCCTCTTCCCCCCTGCTTCCACTGGTGGTGGCGTGTGTTTAGGTACATCCTTCTCCACTTCCATTTAACTGTTTAAATTGTCCCTTAAATTCTGCATCACCTCTCTGTGAGTGTGTTTACATGCAGTCAGTTACCCTTTCATTTACAGAATACTAGCAATAACCCAGTTGCGCAAGGGCCATGTAAACACCAATAACCCTGTTGAAAAACCAGAATACGCTCATATTCCGGTTTTTAAAACCCCTGAAAATCACCTCAGGGTTACTTCTTTTCTAACCTGTATATTTAGTCATGTTTACGCCTACTGGGACATGTCCATCCAAAGGAACATTGATTTGTGGTCTGCCCATTTGTTCGCAAGGAATCTTGGTCTTTTGAGTGCAGGAAGTTCACCGTGCTGCTGTTGTTGTTGCTATGGATACAGCAATAAGAAGCAGAGATGATGAACATTGCGTTATGACTTACACCGTGCTCAGAGATGCTGTCTGTTCGTCACTGTTTTTATCAGTGTACCATGTACAAAAGAATTTCTTGGATTGATCATGCATGTAGACAGGTTATCCAGAATGTTTCATAAACCAGAATATTAACCTTTACCCAAATATTGACTGCGTGTAAATGTTGGCGGTAACACTTAACTTTAGAGGTCCGCAAATGTCATCACACTCAGGATATAATTAGACATTTTTCTTATTTCTTTGAAATTAGCACATAATTTCTTAAAATTATGTCCAAATTATTGTCGCAAGTCACAATTGGTAGGTTACTGTTTTTTTTCCTGTTTTTGAAATTTATTCCAAATTGCAAGGTAAGAAGGTGACGATTAGATAATAATTTATCTAAAATTAAATCACAACCTACTACGAAATGTTTTTAGAAGTATCCCAATGTTTCTGCTATTTCCATACTCACCATACTCACCAGAAGCAGGTGATAATAGCTGCTTAGTTCTTGAATGCAGAAGCTAGGTTCATTGTTCCCTCTGATAATTACCTTTGAAATGTTTAGTGGATAATTTAGTTTCCCAATAAGCAGTTGGCAGTTAGCTAATTGTTATGTAATTCCGCCAAAGTTCCTTATTACCCAGTTTATTGACATAATTGAGATCACATGCAAAATGATATACCTTTATGATTAGGCCTATAATGTTTTACATGATACAACTGAAGGCTTCAGATGTCATACTCACCAAGAGTGGGGTTGTAAATTGGCCTTACCTGATTGTGATAGACACTGGAAGTACAGGTGCACTGCAAAACAGAATCTGGCCAGAAGCTATGTGCTAATTTTCATCAAATTCTCCTGAAATTTAAGGAATAATTTTAAAGAAATAAGAGAAAACTTTGTCTAATTATTACTTAAGAATTTGCGAACCTCTAAGGTAAAGTGTTATCATGTAGCCTGTGACAGCACTTGCTGTTAATTATTAGTCATCAAACACCTTTGTTTCTACATTTTTTCTCATTTTTGTGAAGTGGTCCGAACAATTTAACACTTAGGGCTCTAATTTCGTGGCGCAGCGCAGGGGGCGCAAGCCTGGCGCAGCCTGCGCAGTGCTAATTTCGTGCGGCGCACCGCCGTGCGCTGCCAATTTGACAATTTGGTAGACCGTCTGCGCAGAGATGGGTGTGGAGGCGCGCCAGGGGGAGTTGACGGCGCACCAGGGGGAGGTGTCGGCAGATTCATGTTGGCGCAGTGACAATTTCGTGCCAAAAAAGTGCGCTGAAAGCTCGCCAGCTCCAACCTGGTCTATCCTCGGCGCAAGGCGGAGCGCACCCCACGCAGCTGTAATTTAGTGACAGGCGCACATGTGTGCACATGTCATCAAAGCCTCAGAGGCAGGTTTCCAGAGTGTCAGGGACATTTTAACGCAATAAACAATCACAGCAATCACTATTTAATGTAACCGTCTGAACCAGCATATACATTTGTATCTATATTAACTGTCCCGTCACATCTGATGTCAGATTAAAGCCGCTTGTCATAATGGAAAGTTAACCTGACGGCAGCTGGAAGTTTGATGCACATCTTACAATTAAACAATAAACAGCTTTAACATCTGATACTGAGTATATCTGGTTCTCTCATTTCATTTAATTCAAAGAAAAGAGGGAGAGAAAAGACGAAGAAAAAAAGAGACGAAATAAATGTATTTCACTCAGGATTTACCCATGATTTCCCATATTTCTCTGTTTTAGTCTTTATTTTTAACGTGATCTAAAAAGATGGAGCACATTATTGTAAGGAGGATGAGGCGGAGACACTGGGAGAGTATACAGTATATCACCAAAGGCTTTGCTTGGCGATGACAAACCAGGAGTGCAGGTGGATCAAAAGTATTCTGAATGGATAAGCCAGCTGTGTAACTGTCTCTTCATTTTGTTCTCCTATTAATGACAAAGGAACAGATTAAATCTGTCCCGGGAGCTGGCCCACACGGTGACGCGCGTCGTGTCCTCCGATGCGCCCCGCTGTCCATTCTCCTGCTGCAGGCACAGCGACCGTCTCCGCTACCTCTCTCCGCGGTGCTGAAGATCAGTCAGACCAATCAGACGCTGCGCCTCAGCCGCAGGGCATTTAAAGGTGAGGAGAGGCGCTCATTTGATTGGTGAAAACAGCGCTCGGCTGTGTTAAACCCACTCACGGCTTTTCTCCTCCCTCTCTGCCATTTGCGCGGAGGGAGGCGTGGACGCGCAGCTCTGCGCCTGGACTGCGCCTGGACTGCGCATCCCTTGGCACTGCAGGAAACTTGCAAAGTGCGCCGGTCACGCCCTGTGCGCACAGCGAAGGCCAGCGCAGGGCAGGTGCGCCTGCGCCTGCGCCTGCGCCTGCGCCTGCGCCTGCGCCTGGTCTACGAAATTAGAGCCCTTAGCGAGGACTACCTGTTTGGTGATTACAGTGACACCTGTGGCCAGAGTTGGTAGTGTTTTTCTATGATACAGCTTCGGTTTCCCATGTGCACGTCACTCAATGTTGTTAAGCTGCGTATTTCATTGAAGCATGCTTTTGTTGGACATCAAAGGGACTTTTGGTCTTTGTGTCATACATGGAGTCGTAATCTCCCAGAAAAATTTGAGACAGCTTCAGCGCTGATAGTTTTGTTTAGAATTGTGGATCATAAACAAGATAATATATAAAAGGACGCAGGATTGATCATCAAAATCAACCTTTTGATTCTGAATCATTGAACATTTGGAAGCCTTGGCTCTGTACTGTTGGCTTCTCTCAGAGGGTGTCGTCATGGAGCCAAAATGGAAACACAAATCCCAGGAACACACTGGCATTTATGACATAAAAAATGAAGTAAATCCGGTTCAGTTTTTTGATCTTTCTGGTCCAGTAGCCTGGCTCTTGTCCTTCTTTCCTGCTGCTGACAAGCAGAGCCACTGTCTTCAAAACCTCCCTCAGTTCTTCTATCAGATTCTGAAAGTCATGGATCTCTTTGGTCAGCTGGCTGCCGCTACCCTGAAAAAACATACCCTGAAAAAACATACAATGACATATTAGAAAAAGAAGAAGATATTAAAACAGAGTCACTGAGTGGCCCTAATACTCCATCTGAGAACCTGCTGTTGTGGTGATGTATGGGGGGTAGGTGTTGAATGAAGTGAGAAACTGTGAATTTAGCTTTTCTGAGGCTTTCAGATGAGTTACAAACAGTTACACTTGAAATGACTCCACACCGATTATTAGAGACCTAGAAAAGTTTGTCATTTTGTATACAGCAGGTGTATACCAGTGTTGCTACATTTAACTTGAACAAATAATCTGATTACTGATAAGTCATTTTACAAGTAACTTAGTTACTTTACTTAATACTTGTTTTTATAAGTATCTAAGTTAGATTACAAGTTACTCTTTTAGTTAACTTAAAGGGATAGTTCAGTTTTTTTGAAGTGGGGTTGTATGAGCTCTATGTGACCACTAAGGACATTAGATACAGTAGGAAGTTGTCTCCTCTCTCTCAGTAAGACACAAACTGTAATCGATGGTGACGAGGAAATAGACGCTGACAGGGAAAGACCGTACCAGATTCAAAGGCTATTTTCTCTGCCTACAAGAACTAAAATCAAAACGTAATACCACAGTTTAAGAGTACGCTACATAAAATATTTTTTAAGTGCATTAAGTCTTCGGAAATATAAACATTTATCTGGACCGAACTAACTGGTCATGTATCCTTCCGTGCAACGCTAGTGTGCTCCGTCCCCCCTCCTCCTTTCAGCTGTAGGGAATGTAAACAAGCTCTGCTTCGGACGCCGGTTGTAGCCTTGTGTAAGTTTGATCAAGTATTGTAATTCTTTTGTTTGTACTCTAAGGATTGTGAGGCAGCATAGAAAATTCAAAATGAGTGACTATGACAGCGACGATGAAGTTCCATTCACTTTGGAACCAAAAGGATACCTGTATGAACCGGAGTACACAGAAGAAGAGCTGCTACAGATGTCGACTGAAAGGAATACAGAGGAACATCCGCGGACACTGTACATTCATCATCATAATGAATAAGAACATGGGTCTACATGCTTTGTGACAAAGGAACATGCAGATACCTCTGGTAGTTGTCCATCCATCCATTTTCTATACCGCTTATCCTGTTTAGGGTCGCGGGTGGCTGGAGCCTATCCCAGCAATCATTGGGCGAGAGGCGGGGTACACCCTGGACTGGTCGCCAGTCAATCGCAGGGCTGACATATAGACAGACAACCATGCACGCACACACTCACACCTAGGGACAATTTTGGTGTGACCAATTAACCTGGTAAGCATGTTTTTGGAATGTGGGAGGAAGCCGGAGTACCCGGAGAGAACCCACGCATGCACGGGGAGAACATGCAAACTCCACACAGAAAGACCCACCGGCCGAGGTGGGGATTTGAACCGCTGACCTTCTTGCTGTGAGGCTGCAGCGCTAACCGTTGCACCACCGTGCAGCCTCCTCTGGTAGTTGTAAAAGATGCAATTCACAAGTATAACTATAAACAAAAACTACTAATTTTGTACATTTTTAATTTTAAAATACAGCTACAGAAAGCTTGTGCTGTACTATTTTCGGTGCACTACATCCCCATTCAGTTTAATTTTAGCTTTTTTTTTTTTTTCCACACTTGTTTTAGTCTGGTTAGTTTTTATGAGGTTTTTTTTTTTAAGCTGTAGCCTGTTGATCCTATATTTGTAATACACACAAGTAAAAGAAATGTTGAAGTGTGGTAGTGTATTACCAGCGCTGTGGTCGAGGCACCCCAGTCTAAAAAGTCTGGAAATACCCCTGCTTGTCAGCGCTTACCTCATTGCAGGTAGCCTATGTCATGTTGCTTTGCACATTAACAATGAATTAGTGCTAAAGGGAGCATTCAGTCCTCAAAAAAAAGCAGGACTTGGGTAAAAGTCAAACAACTGTTTAAAGGGGACATATCATGCTTGTTTCTCCTTTTCACTATGCCAGACTAGGATGCCTGTAAAGCATTTCTGCCCTCAGTACAAGTCATTTAGTTCCTTTATTGCCCCACAATAGCGTTCTCAATATCCTCATTTTAGGCCATTCTGAAGATCTTGTTGAAACGCTCTGTTTGGAGAATGACCTCCAGTAACCTCGCAACGTCACAGCCCTTTGTGCTCTGATTGGTCAGTTCTATCAGAGGGGCGGAGGGGGTAGAGCCAGGGGGCGGTGTTTGCAGCATGGCAGTAGTTACAAAATAGCCACATTGGATGGGGCAGACCGAGCGAGTTTGCTGTTTGACAAAACTTCACTGTAAGGCATTGATAGCACTAATAAAATGGCAGAGTGTAGGATACGTCCTTTTGTATTGGACCCCGAGTCAGACCCGGACGGTTCTGCAGCTCAGGAGGAAGAAAATCCACCTGGACACAGATCATCTCAGGACGCTTCAGTGTGGTGAGTCAAAGCGGTACTGTAACATGTATAGTTTATACGTTTATACTCGGCTCTTGGTGGGTGTATCCCTCGGTGGCAGTTGTGTGACTAAATGACATCACAGAGGAGGAGCTGCTTTATCAGATTACTCCGATAAAATAAAAGGATCCTCATGTGGGCACAAAGGTCGAAATCATCAAATCTCGTTCTAGGATATCAGAAAAGAAAAATATCTCATATTTTGAAAATTCAGGGGGTGTAAGGTCTTGTTTTCAAATATATTATATTATATTATATGTAAGTATTAAATCAGGGATCAGCATGATATGTCCTCTTTAAGCATTCATGGCCAAATGTGTTGCAGGTGAGTTTTCCTGATGCTGAAAACTACAAGGTAAACGGAAAAAAAATAGTAGCTCACAGTGACCTGCTTTAGTCTGATTACTGGTTTGAAATAGTATCATGTTAGAATACTCCTTACTGAAAAAAGTGGTCTTTTAGAGTAATGCATTACTGGCATAACTGATGTTTACAGAACAAATTTTTGTTTGCATATACTTCAGTTTACATTAAGATAAATAAATAAATAAATAAATAAAATAAATGCGCAGGAGGTACGGCGAAGTGCAGATGATGGTAAAGGAGCCAAGTGATTAACCATTTATTTATTAAAGATTTAAAAACAATGAAAAACTTTTAAAACCAATTTAAGGATCTTAACAAGTGAAATATTATATGGGAGGAAAGTAGAATATATAGTAGCAGTGAGTCATATGTACAACAGCAGTGACTGTGTATGTATGAACGGCTGCTAAACTACCGAACTGATAGTTTACTTGTTGCCACATTAGCCTACGGATACATTGTAGCACTGGGCTGCTATTAGCGCCACACATATCCGGCAACTGATTCTCGCCGACCTCACCCGTCAGTTTTTGAAACGGAAAATGGAGCACATCGGCTATAGCGGCCATATTGGTAGTGGCAAGGGCTTTACGTACAGCCATAGGGCGCCTGTCGGTCACGTGACCCTCAGCTGTGCCTCTTATCGGGGAAACTCACGATCTAAATGGCAGAGTTAGAAAAAAATTCACCCTCTGTACAGTGGGTGCCGATAGTAAAATTAGCGACTCGGACAGGAGACGTTTTTTGAACCGGGCTGTAAATAGGTTTATTTCTGCTTTGAAAATGGCTTTTTTTGGCTTGGTGTGTATGTGACTTCGGCTACTTCCAGAGCCAGCCACAAGAGGACACTCGTGAAACAGCAGATTTTAGCACTTCAGCATTGTCTCATATTCTTAGATTGGTGGTTGCCGCTTGAACTGTACCGATAAATACCGTACCTAGTCGCATTGTATCCAGTAAAAAGTTAACTTGAACAAAGAAGATTTGTTCCATAACAAACACACGCCTTGTTAAAAGTCACAAACTTCAATCTGTAACAAAACAAAATCTGCATTTAAAGCCCTCTGTGTCTTCGCTCTTTCTGTCACCTAAAGTTTTGTCAGGTTTTGTCCTCGGGCCTGGGATGAAGAGTAAATTCAGCAAAGAAGGATCACATTTGTTTCACAGAAATATAGCTTGATGCTGACCTCTTTGACCTCTGGCAGCAGCTCAGGAGGCGTCTCAGCAGGGGACTGGTCAAAGACATGCGCACAAGGAATGAATTTGTTCATGTCTGCAAAGAATGATGGGAAGGGTTAGAGTCTGAACAAAGAGACAAAAACTTGAAATAAAAGATTCTACATGGGAAAGATCTGGAGAAAGACTCTGCCGCTCTACAAATGAAGCAACTGTTTGACTCTTTCCACCTCTTAGTCAGAAAGCTTTCTGTACATACTGATGTTGTAGGTCAGGTGAATCTCACCTCCAAAGCGTTTCTGGACTTTTCTTGGTTGGTCCATGCAGCCCTCACCCAGGCTTTGGTCTTTATCTGCCTCTTGGTCCTGGGATTCACGGTCCTTTTCTATCAGGTACATCATCAAAATGGTCTCCAAGAGGCTCAGCATCATCAGAGTAAAAACCCCGATACAGTAGACGGCTGAAAGAAGAAAGCAGTGATAGAAAGAGCAGACCAGTCAGTTAGCTCACAGTGAGTTAGCAGGTGCTGCTTCAAGGGATAGTTCAGTTTTTTTGAAGTGGGGTTGTATGAGCTCTATGTGACCACTAAGGACATTAGATACAGTAGGAAGTTGTCTCCTCTCCCTCAGTAAGACACAGACTGTAATCGATGGTGACGAGGAAATAGGGGCTAACAGGGAAAGACCGTACCAAATTCAAAGGCTATTTTCTCTGCCTACAGGAACTAAAATCAAAAAGTAATACCACAGTTTAAGAGTACGCTACATAAAATATTTTTTAAGTGCATTAAGTCTTTGGAATATAAACATTTATCCAGACCTAACTAACTGGTCATGTGTCCTTCTGCGCATCGCTAGTGCGCTCTATCCCCCCTCCTCCTTTCAGCTGTAGGGAATGTAAACAAGCTATGCTTTGGGCGCCGGTTTTAGCCTCATGTAAGTTTGATCAAGTATCGTAATTCTTTTGTTTGTACTCTAAGGATTGTGAGACAGCTGAGGAAATTCAAAATGAGTGACTATGACAGCGACGATGAAGTTCCATTCACTTTGGAACCAAAAGGATACCTGTATGAACCGGAGTACACAGAAGAAGAGCTGCTACAGATGGAGACTGAAAGAAATACAGAGGAAACATCCGCAGACACTGGAGATCAAGATGCTGGGTGTTACTGCTGCCATAGTTGTTGTTGTTGTTGCTGTTACAGGACACTCCAGAATTTAGAAGAGCAGGGAAATCTGTGTGATGAGTTATATAGACGGCTTGAGAGCCAGTGGTGTCCTCAGACAAATCCTGAAGAGTGTCTGTAACCAAGTTCCACTCGTGGCAGCAGTGACACTCAGCATCCGTGGGCATTGAGTCACAGCTCAGACATTAACACCACTGAGTATTTCCGACTCTATCTTGATGTACAGTGTCCGCAGATGTTTCTTCTGTATTCCTTTCAGTCTCCATCTGTAGCAGCTCCTCTTCTGTGTAGCTACTCCGGTTCATACAGGTATCCTTTTGGTACCAAAGTGAATGGAACTTCATCGTCGCTGTCATAGTCACTCATTTTGAATTTCCTACGCTGCCTCACAATCCTTAGAGTACAAACAAAAGAATTACAATACTTGATCAAACTTACACGAGGCTACAACTGGCGCCCGAAGCATAGCTTGTTTACATTCCCTACAGCTGAAAGGAGGAGGGGGGACGGAGCGCACTAGCGCTGCGCGGAAGAATACATGACCAGTTAGTTAGGTCCGGATAAATATTTATATTTTCCGAAGACTTAATGCACTTAAAAAATATTTTATGTAGCGTACTCTTAAACTGTGGTATTACTTTTTGATTTTAGTTCTTGTAGGCAGAGAAAATAGCCTTTGAATTTGGTACGGTCTTCCCCTGTTAGCGCCTATTTCCTCGTCACCAGCGATTACAGTTTGTGTCTTACTGAGGGAGAGGAGACAACTTTCTACAGTTTCTAATGTCCTTAGTGGTTACATAGAGCTCATACAACCCCACTTCAAAAAAAAAAACTGAACTATCCCTTTAAGATCTATAAGTTAGTGCAGGACTCTGAGCTCCTTTACCTATGAGTGGGATCCTGTCTGAAGAAGAAGGCAGAATATCATTCAGAATCAGCTGCATCACTGTGACAGACAGCAGCACAGTCACCTTGAAGCTCAGCTTCTCACCTCCACTTTCTGAGATCAGGAAGGAGGCTAAGTCCAGACACAGGAAGAACAGGATGGGGACGATGAAGTTGGCGACATAGAGGACTGAACGCCTCTTTATGGTTATCTGTGAAATCATGATCAGATCAGGTTGGTCTTTTTGTTTATCATCAAAGCAGCTGCCTGCTAAAGCCCTCATTCAGAACTCGTCAGAGCCACCCCAAATTTTGCCAAACTGTGCAGCTCTATGAGGTGACAGCTGCTGAATGTAACTAAAAAAAGTGAATTGTAATCTAACTTAGTAACTTAAAAAAAAAAAAAAAATTCAAGTAATCACAAAAGTAACTAAGTTAATTTTTAAAGGAGTAATCCGATTTTTTTTTAAGGTATGGCCATAGCTAACCCTAACCACAGCTGTCAAGTCTCCTGTTTTGGCCAGGAAACTGTCTTGTTTTACCGGGTGCCGCAAAATTACCCTTGTTTTTAAATCCAAAACTTAACAGGCATGTCTGTGCTTGGCCTTTAAAATATATACCACGTGTTAATCGTCTTTACATTTGTTGCTAAATATCCCAATTAAAATCAGTAGGAGAGTAAGCAGTGGTGCTTTGTGTTATTTTTTTTGTTCAGTTTAAACAATACAGAAAAAAAAAATGCTTATGAGCTAACAACTGGAAATTTCACTCTGTGTGTATCCAGGTCTATTTCTGAAACATAGTGGTTGCTGTAGGAGTCAAATTAACACATTTGATTCAATGTGCTCGGACCTCTTTCACAACTGGTCCACAGACATAAAAAAAAAAATCACTACTTGCACCAGGACATGACGAACAATATATTACAGCAATGAAATTCTACACATTCTTGTGGCTGCCTGAATTTCAATTTTCTACTGTAGGCCCATGGAGTCATAGGCCAACAGTAAAATGTTGTTTTTATTTGTTTGGGTTTTAAATTTGCTATTTTAAATTGCATGAAGTGAGAGGGAGATGAAGGTTTTGTTAACAGTACCAGCAAGAATTTAGAACTACTTTCACCCCTACATACACACATGGTGCAGTCTAAAAAAGAGAAGTGCTGGCTGGGCTTATACCAACTCAATAATGTTCATTCTTCCTTCTAAGAGCTCAAAACCATGGTCTGATGCCAAGAGACTGTGCACAGCTCATATAAAACTGTTTTTATTAATTCCTCTTGTTTTTAAATACAGTCCTTCTTATACTTGATGAGATAATAGCATCAATCCTACCCACTGTAAAGGTTTCTGTTAAATGTTTGGTGACAATAAATATTGTCAGATATATGTATAGAAGAGGGCTGCACAAAGACCACATCTTTCACCCACCCAGACTTCTGCAGTTGGTACTCACTGTGTAAACAAGGACGCTTGAATTGAAGCCAAAATCGATGACGACTCCAGTTGTCACTGTTACGTTCAAGAGAAGCCACTCCGCCTCAGTCTTCATGAAGTTACGAGTATGGTTTAATATGTCCTCATTGGTGTAATTTGCTTCAAGCTGTAAAAACTCGACTGATGTTGTAGAAAGAAAAGTGTTAGTCTTCCCTTCCAGACAAGGCGTCTGGTTCTAGCCTGGTGACACCAGACCCATTGACCTTGGTGGACTCTTCTGGATCTGTTTATTCTATTTACTTTTCCAGATAAGAAAAGATGTTATTTGTAACGGCTGCCTGAGGAAGTGCTTCTGGAAGCAACTGGACAAACCTTCAACCAATCAGAGCGATGCACATGTGACTAAGAGCAGATGGACAGATAACAGATAATATTAGCACCAGTGAAGTGTCTTTAAGAAGTCATCAAGCAGTTGGTTTAAAACAGACCACGGTGAAGCAGAAGTATGGAATGATTATCCTATCTTAAATCAAGAGCATTTTTAATTGATTTGAAAGCAGTATGTTATTGATTTCATGCTCAGATTTTGTGATGCTGTCTCTCAAAACTCTGCTCTTGCGCTCAAATTTGCTCTGCGCGTGCTCAAACTGTCTCCTTGTGCTCGGTTATAATGCTGCTCGTGCAGATTTCCTGCGCTCACACTCCGGTTCTTCCTCTTGCGCTGAGAGAATTTCTGCTCACAGATCTCTGTCTGCTCTCGAATTTTTTGTGGCTCAACTAATAGAAGGCTGTTTGTTTACGGGTGTGTTCGCTGTTCTTAACAGAGCGTCACATACGGCGGGCACTCTTTCAACCTGGTTTATCAGCCCCTGACCTCCGGGGCTGTAATAAATGTGATTTCTTTATTTTTTTGTCCACTGGTAAAATCAAATATCACTCAATAAATACACAAGCACCCGTGTTTTTAACTGAAATAGCTATACTGTATACTCATAGCTGCATGACACAGTGCTCTTTGCGGTGTGCTGGTGGAGAAAACAGTGTCACCATCATGAAGCTAGCGAGACAACAGCTCTCATAAAAAATGGACCAACAGAGTCAAGAAAATCAGGCTTGTGTTTTAAATTCATTTAAATGAAAACTATAATGGGCTGTGCACTGAATATTTGATCATATACCTAGCATTATGCCTGAACAATACTACACCTGTATGACAGTCAATAAGCTAACTTACCTTGATTAGCCAATGCATTAAGTAAGGTATAAATGCCCTTATGCCCTTCGTTACCAGCTATAAATGAACATTATTTACTGATATTAGGAAGCCTCTTCCTGCAGCCAAGATATTACTGATAGACTAATAAACCGTGTAAAATAGATGTTTCATATTCCAGTCTACAGCATGATTACTGGAGATTGAGATAAACATGATGAGCAAACACGTTAGAGCCAGGCACCGTTTTAGCATGGTTTGTAAGCATTAATCAATGGTTAACGTAATGATGTCTAAGTGATAAGCATAATGTTTGGATAAGCCCCTTTCCAAGTCCTCCTAAACGATCACATCTTGGATACAGTATGATCATACTTTGCATTTATTAATGTTTTAAATCATTTTCAAAACAAATTAAACAAATACAGGGTTAGCCTACATAAATATATTTTTTGTATAGTTTCCATGTATCTATAACCCCAGGTATATGATCAAATATTCAGTGCACAGCCCAATATAGTTTTCATTAAAATGAATTTAAAAAAACTTGCCTGATTTCCTTGACTTTGGGGTTCCATTTTTTTATGAGATCTGTTGTCCCGCTAGCTTCATGATGGTGACACTGTTTTCTCCACCAGCACACCGCAAAGAGCACTGTGTCATGCAGCTATGATTATAGAAGATAGCTATTTCAGTTAAAAACATGGGCGCCCGAATATTTCTTCAATGATATTTGATTCCAACAGTGAACAAAAAAATAAAGAAATCACATTTATTACTGCCCTGCAGGTCAGGGGCTGATAAACCAGGTTGAAAGAGTGCCTGCCCGTATGTGATACTCTGTTAAGAACAGCACATATACCCGTAAACAAACAGGGATAATCTGATTGGTCAATACTAGTCAGCCTTCTATTAGTTGATCCACAAAAAATTCGAGAGCAGACAGAGATCTGTGAGCAAGAATTCCCTCAGCACAAGAGGAAGAACCTGAGTGTGAGCGCAGGAAATCTGCGCAAGCAGCATTATATCCGAGCGCAAGGACACAGTTTGAGCACGCACAGCAGTATAACTGAGCACGAGGAGACAGTTTGAGCACACGCAGCATTGTAAACAAGCACAACGACACAGTTTGAGCACACGCAGAGCAACTTTGAGCGCAGGAGCAGAGTTTTGAGGGACAATATCACAAAATCTGAGCATGAAATCAATAAAATACTGCTCTCAAATCAATTACAAATGCTCTTGATTTAAGATAGGATATTCATTCCATAGGTCTGTCGTGTCCCAGGTAAAACAAAGCCATCCTATTTTTCCCGAACATGGGGCTGTGACGCACAAATTCAGAGTAGGAAAGATCAAGTGGGACAGGAAGTCGTGACCGGAAACTACCTAAAAACACCTAGTGACTAAAAAATAAAACAATCCATGTCAAAATCAGCTTCACTACGAGGATAAATGGACATAATGAGTGGAGCCAGACCAGGAGTCAACAGTTTTGAGGTTTTACAGCCCAACATGGATGAGGAGAGACTGATCAACGGAGTGGGAAAAATGGGAACTCTTCAGTCTGTGCCTCCAGCTGTCTGTCAGTCATGCACAGGGGTGGGCAATTAATTTTTACCAGGGGCCACATGAGGAACCTGAATTGTGTCAGAGGGCCACCAACTTTCTTCCATCGTAAAATGCACTAAATTAAATATTTTGAATAGTCGGAACTGATAATCAGAAGAATAAAGCACTCTGTAAATGTTTAAATTAGGTGATGTAAAATTGTGGTGTATAGGTCAAGTAGAAAAAAACAAAACAATTATTGAATCCTAAAATGAAAGAGAAAATGTCTTAAGTTTTCGTCTTTGTCAATATCTGTCATACATGAACTCACTTTTACCGACCGAGAGTGCTGGCAGACTGCCAACACTCCTGAATATAGAGGGAAGCTCCCATTTTTTAAACCCTTTCTCCAGCTGTTCTCCTGGCTTGTGATTTCTCCTGATAGTCCCCAAAATTTAAGTTTGCTTCTGTGAGCTCTAATATTTTACTAAGTCAAATCAAGTCCCGTACTTGGGCGTTATATCGAAAACTCAGAAACCATCCACCCCCCTCTCTTAGTTGGTTTGATCCAGAGACGCTGCAGTAGACCTCAGAGACAGAGGCAGATAACGGTGCAGCACTTGTTGATGAAGAGTTAATCAGAGCCTTAGCTGTTTCCTTTCTTTTTTGGAGAACTTTGACATGACATGTCGTGAGTTAGACTAACGTAGCTCTGCTCTAACGCAGCATCCTCTCCAATCAGGAAAGAGCAGCGTGAATTTTATAGTGAGAAGGCTGACTCTAAAATAGTGAAACGCGTATCGTTGTACTGAAGACAGTGCCGTCGCGTACATGCGCTGCGCGTGTACCAACGGCACTCTCTTGCGGGTTTGTAATAGCACACAGAGGAGGGTGGAGGAGACTGACTGAGCCAGTGAAAGAGAGGGAGAATTCAATCCAAAATGTCTTGTTCAGTGCCTGTGATAGATGGAGTTTTAAGACATATGCACCCGCACAAGTTTTATGTTTATGTTTATGATTGGCCTCACGCGGGCCGGACAGGGACGTACAAAGGGCCGGATGTGGCCCGCGGGCCGTAGTTTGCCCAGGTCTGGTCATGCATCTTGTTGGATTGAACATGCAACAGATTGGAGTTGGACTCCAGACGTATTTGGCGTATTTTAGGCCTAACACCCACAACATTAAGCTTTTTTAATCTACCATTAAAGGGAATGACAACCAAAAGTAAATGACTTGAAGTAGTTTGGAGCAAAATCTCCTTGCTCACTGATATACATGGTAAGTAATGTGGAACATATTTTTTCCCTCATCCAAAGAATCAGTGATTTAATGTAAAAATTGAAAAAAATATTCAAAGTTGTACTCACAAGTGTGGTGGATTGACTTGAAGGTTAGGCTGCAGGTCTGTGTGTCAAAGGGGAATCTGTAAAACCGCATCTTACAGGTACTGACCAGCACAATGCCATTCCTTTGTCCTATGATTCCATCATTGTTCAACATGAGATACTGCGTCTGAAACAGCGTATCTTTGTGTGTTCTGGGAGAAAAGAAGAATGCTATAGATTAAAACTGATGAATCATTTCTAGAGACGGTTTTGTTATAAATAAATTCCAAACATTTTTTTAACAGATTGATAGCCGTGTGTATATTCAGAGAGATAGACAATCAGTCAAAAGTTTGGAAACAAGGGATGGGACAGTTCACAAAATCCAAGGTTTGGATTTTATGGTTTTGTGGTCCGGGTTTTCAGTTTGGTTTGATGTGCATTGTTATCTTTGACACCCAGTATACCATATATCCCAATAATCCAACATTGACAGTTTTTTAACAGTTATGTCATATATAGTCATGAAAAACCTGGAAGGGTGAGGCAGTGTACCATTTGAAACATCATTAAAGCTGAGTGAAACATCGCTAACTCTTCAGTAAGGAAAGTCACTATTGGCTGTCCCATAAGTCGCTAAAAGTCTCTCAGTGACGCCATCACCTAATTTGCATAATAAGCCATTTGCTTGTAATGGACACGGATGCTGCAGGAGAGAGGAATGACGTCGGAGAGACAGAGAGCAGGAAAAAAAACACAGTTCATATGTTCAGAACTACAAATTTCTTCTTTGTTTTTTAGTTGTCAAAATATTAACCCACTTCCTTTATCTGGGCTTGGGTCTGGCCGAAATGATCTGACAAAGACATGCACTTGCTCTAGTTATGTCAATACAGTTTTTCGCTCTGGCAGAAGGAGACTGCTGTGAGTGAGGACGACTGTCTGTGTTTTGGATCAGAGAGTGACTCACGGTGGCACCTGCTGCTCATTGAGGTGAGTAAGATCAAAACGTGCTTTCACATTTGAGTCTCCAAACTTGATTTGTCACAAGTTACTTTTTTGAAAAGCTGTGGCGCCCTCCCCTCCACAGTTTTAGAGACACGAGGAGGAAGGGACAAGTAGCACCACCGAGTGGGCCAGGTCTACTTGGCAGTGGGATGTGAAGGACTACCAGGACCCGAAAATACGACGCTTGCTCTGAAGCTAAGTAAGAGGAAGTAGTTCAGCCTTTGCTTGCTGGAGTGTGTGTCCTCTAACACGTTGTGTCTCAACTAAGTTTTTCTTCCTCCTCCTTATAGGTGGGGTTACCTGCTACTTAAGCTCAGTTGTGGCAAAATGTCTTCCAAACCTGTTTCGCCGATGCACAAGCTTCTTCTATGTCTTACCCATGCTGTCTGGTCTATACAGTTTGATAACCAGAGGTTAAATTGGCTTGCAGAAATGCGTGCCAACTTTAAGGTAACTCTGGGGTGAATTCAAGATGAAGGGGCTTCGATCACAAAATCGTTGGTTTCAAAAAAGAAAAAAGAAAAGAAAGAAACTGGCTGTTGGGTTTGTCTATAAATCAGAGAACAAGTGAGCTACTTTTCTTTATTTGTGGCTAATCGTAGTCAGACAGAACCGTAAAACACTGGGATTTCTCCATAATAAAGACTGTCCACTGTGTACTCAAGTGCTTGTGATCATGCCTAAACAGTGCTGAAGCACCCTTCTCTGCAGCGTGCCTCGAGATGAAGTGGGAATATGTGCAATTTAGCAGCCTGCCCCTCTTACAGCCCTGTTCAAGCAGAAAATTTATAATTTTAGGCGTTTTGCATGCGTCACACGTGGGCCAGATTATTGCTGCAAGACTGGAGCTAGGCCTGTGTAACAAATTTTGCTAGACGATAATTTTCAAAAATATTATTGCCGATAAACGATATTATTGTCAATATTATTTTGATTTTTTTTTTTTTTTCAATTTTTTCATTGATGTAATTCTGATAAATGGGATAATAAAGTGAGTACACCATATCATAAGCAAGAAACTTTCATTTCTTAAGAGCATTCAACTGTAATTAAAAGGTCAGGATCTTTTAAATAAAATAAATTAAATTAAAAATTTAATAAATTTAACAAACAAGAAAGAGAAAAAAATACAATGAAAATGAAATGGACTCTCTTTTAGAAAAAAATACATGTCAATGAAAATAATTAATACTAATCAAAAACAATAAAACATAGACCCTGTCTCTAAAGAAAAAATGAAACAACAATAAAAACTATAGCCTAAATAAAAAGGAGTTTATACAGTTCCTGAATTGTTTGTAACATGTCCTTTTTCCCAGTCAATCCGTACTGTCTGTCAGACATTTGTAACATTTCTGGCTTTCAACCGTATTGAAGGGCTGCATTTCTTTGCCAGTGTAGCTGTCTTTGAGTGCCCACCATTTGGCGCTTTTATTTCTATTTACTTTGCCGACCAAAAGCCTCAGTAAGAGCGGATTGTCAAAGAACAGGGCTCCGCTACACCTCCCCTTCTTCTTCTTCGTCGCCACTATTTTCAAACAAATGCGACATATCAGCTCGTTGGTGTTGATGAGCTCACACTTTGTTCATTCTGATAAAAAAAAACAAAATATTCCCACACTGGGACTGTGGCAGGCGGCTTAAGAACTGTATCTTTCGTGTCATCACTCATATTAGCGTGTGTTTCCTCCTTACCCCTCAGGACGCTCGCTTCAGCTCTCTCCCTGTGTACGCACCAGCAGCCCCCAAAGTCTTCACCCCAAAGATCACATTTTTGACTGATGCTCACTCCCCTATGAATCCGCTAAATCTGCTATAGAACCTATGCACCCCGATGTTAGGAAAGATAGATGTAGTGAGCCATCTTCTCATTCAGCCTCTTTGGTGGAAAGAGAAGAGGAAAACAAACATGCATGCACGTGTCAGTTTATCGAGGCTGGCAAACTTACCGAGGACGTTTTTATTTATCGTTCAGTTAATTGATTTATTGATTATCGTGACAGGCCTAACCGGAGGCATGGGCCAATCTGAGTCAAAGCCATTTCTCATGAGACATTTGAGGTATGCTTTTTTTATCCAATTAAACCAAAATGAAAAACACCATGAATTTAAAATATTGCTTTTTGTTTTGAAACAATCAAAAGTCAACTTTAACAGCCACCAGAGAACAGAAAATATTAGATAATAATTTGAAAAAAGGGGAGGAAAATTTGATAAAATTATGCTAACACGCTAACTGACATAATGTTGGCCTATCTGTCTCCTTCTATGGTGTATTCTATGTTTTATGGCCTTTGTCTCTTTCTTTCTGCCCTCTTCTGGTCTGGGTGTGTGTTGCAGTCACTTTTATTTTTTTTCCTCAGCATAGACTATATAAAATATTGACAGTCTCCCCAACGTCACTCGTCTTTTGAAACAGAAAATGAAGCACATCGGCTATTGCGGCCGTATTGGTAGTGTCAGTCATGTGAACTAAACTGTGCCTCTGGTTGGGCGAGCTTGGGATCTTAATATCCTCTGAACTGCCAAGTTTGAAAAAAATTCAGCCCCCGTACA
This sequence comes from Halichoeres trimaculatus, assembly GCF_033239565.1. Classification (NCBI taxonomy): domain Eukaryota; kingdom Metazoa; phylum Chordata; class Actinopteri; order Labriformes; family Labridae; genus Halichoeres; species Halichoeres trimaculatus. The sequence continues at coordinate 36,731,369 of NW_027437182.1, read as the reverse complement.
GTGTGTGCTGATAGTGAATTTAGTGATTCAGACAGGAGGCGTTTTTTGAACCATGTCTGTTGTGAAAACATCTTTTTTTTAGCTGGTGTGTACTTGACTTCCAGTACTTCTGGAGCCAGCATCAAGTGGACACTGAAGAAACAGCAGATTTTAGCACTTTACCTTTGTCTCATATTCTTAGAACAGAGATTGCTGATTGCTTCTCAGCACTGGTTTGTTGGAATAATCTCCATAAGACTACAAGCTGCAGAGGAAATGCAGACAACAAGAGGCAATTTATTTTTTGGTGCTTCTGGTGAAAAAGCACCCTCAGAGAGTGATGTTTCAGAGGCACCTGAACTCCAGGGGGGACAGTCTGCACTGTCCACATTGTCAGCACAGTAAATGGGCTCGAAGAAAACAAGCAAATTTTAACAAAAAGTGAAAGAGTCAGGTCACGAAGCCATGCGCACAGAGCTTTTTCTAGAAAAACAAACAAACAAACAAACATAAAACTTACATCTCTTCAATGGTTATATCTGGTTTCCAAAACAACTCGGCTGGAAGAGTGATCACCGATAAATTACAAAACTCATTTTTGTCCCATTTGACGAATATATTGTCCCAGATCTAAAAAGAACAACAAGATATGAAATCTAGTTAGTCAAGTCTAATTCTGAGTTTTTACCAGCAAGGTGGTTTTTTATTCAATCAAAATTCTTCAGAGAGAACTCACCATCACTATCCAGAAGTAAGCTACTAATTCCTGTTCCTTTTCTTTCTATGAAAAGAGAAAAAGTCATGAACAAGCATGAAAAGTAAAATTCCTATAGATGCACACCAGGGGGGTATTCCAGGAAGCTGGCTAAAGAAGGCTGGGCTATCGCCGGTAAGCGTGGCTTGAATAAGCTGCCACTTCAATCTTAGCTGCAAGTCGTTCCACTAACGAGGCTCAGCTAATTTTCAGAGACGCTTATTCAAGCCAGGCTGATCCAAGCTGCGGCTAAGCGCGCGTCCGCGGTAGATAAAAAGCCCTGACGTGTCGATTGTCGAAATGACCAAATCATGTCAAAACCGAGAGCGGAGACGTTTCCCTCAGCGGAGAAAACACCCCTCATGGACTCGTATGACGACTACAAAGGGAAAATCACATAAAAGGGTGACACGGTGGCAATAATTAAAGCCAGAGACGCTGCTGGTTCAAGAATATCATGCTTTTGTGTCAAATCAACACTGACTGTTTCTGCTGAGTTTGATGACCTTTTTCTTCTCACTCTGAAGCTCCTCACACTGCTGTGGCCCAGAGGAGATTCTTCTTGATTAAATTAAAGCTGTTCATATATATAGGCCTATATACTTCATGGGGTGATGTTTCATCAAACACTGACTAAAACAGCAGAAAAAGACATGTAGATGAGATGTCATTTTTTTTATTAGAGATGATTCAGCTGTCAGATGAGATGTGTCAGTGATACAGTGTCCTATATTTAAATAAGGAGGAAGACACAAAGTTATCTCACCATGTGGAATCACCTTTACATTATCATCATGATCAGAACGGACCGCCGGTAAAGGAGGGTATTTCTATGGAAAATTGTGGCTGTTGTCACCTTTTATATCATAAGACAATTTCTGCCTTTATTCTGTTATATGTTGACTGTACTTCGAGGGAGACAGAAGAAAGAAAATCAATTATTTTCAAATAGTTACCACTGGTGGGATCGAACCCATGCCGCAAATAAAACGTGGATCACCATGCGGCTGTGCCCTACTCTCTAACCTCTCAGCCACCAACTTTCTTCCAAAGTGGACAGACAGTCTAGTATCTGACATGTCTTGACTCACGGGTATTCCAGTCTAGTATAACTGGGGGCGTCTCACCTGTCAAAGGATCACGCAGGTGTCCTAAGGCGAGCTCAGGGAGGACAGAAACCTCCCGTGGAGCTGAAGGACAAAAGCTCGCTTGATCTTGATTTTCAGTTTGAATACGGACCGTGAAATCGGAGCCTCACGATCCTCCTGACTTTTTGGGTTTTAAGCAGGTGTCAGAAAAGTTACCAAAAGGTCTCAGTTTATGGTTCTGAACAAAAACATCAAATATTACAGGTATAGATTAATTTAATGCGACACCTGCAGTTCACAAGGCGTCTTTTAGAAGCCGGTCAGACCTTCTCTGAGACGCAGCTAAGGTAAGCCTGACGTTTAGCCTGCCCGGGACCAGGCTAGTCGCACTGGCTAATTTACCATGGTTACCAAGCTACGATAGCCCTAAGCCTCGTTTGTGGAACCAAACTCTCGCTAAAGTTAGCGCGGCTAACCCAAATAAGCCAGGCTTTGAGCTAAGCCAGCTTCGTGGAATACCCCCCAGGTAACGTTAATAAGTTTGTTTGTGTTTTTAACTTTGTGACAGAACAGGAGTTTGGTTAGAACTACAACCTCAATACAAAAAATCTGACACACTGTGTAGCAAGTTGATTAAAAAAGTAAAAAGTCAAAAAACAAATTAATGATGTTAACGATTTGCAAATTTTGTTTTAAACCTTGATTTTTGTTGTTGCTTTTGTTCTTTAAACTTAGATCCAAAATCAAACAAGCAATCACCGCAATAATCCACCGTCCAGAGGCCAGATGGACACCTCCTGGTGTCTTGCCAGTGAAATAAAAATCCTCTAATAAAGCTCTTGCATAATCCAAGAATGCTCCTCGGGACCTTAACCATTGGATATTGTGAAGGGGGCTGAAGAGCTAAGGTCACTGGAGAACACATGGAGAAACATGGAAGGTAGGGCAGATCGGGGGGGGCTGAGGTCCTCTACCCTCTCCACACATTCCCCGTTGATGTGTAGGGGTGGAATGTCTGTTTTAGTCCTCCAAAAGTCGATGATCAGCTCCTTGGTTTTAGCTGGGTTGAGGAGCAGGTTGTTATCACTGCACCACCCAGTTAGCTGCTCCACCTCAGCCCTGTAGGCAGACCCATCCCGTCAGAGATGAGCCCCACTACTGTGGTGTCGTCTGCAAACTTGGAGTGAATGGAGGAGTGTGCCGATGTGACCCTGTACCAGTTTCTCAAAGCACCTCATCACCACTGGAGTTAGAGCTACTGGCCTGTAGTCATTGAGGCTGGAGATGTGTTGCTTCTTGGGCAGGGGGACGGTGGTGGAGGACTTCAGGCACGATGGAACGATGGATTGGGACAGGGACTGGTTGAAGATTCTGGTCATCACTCCAGCCAGCTGGTCAGTGCCTCAGCACCCATCCAAAGACACCGTCGGGTCCAGTTGCTTTCCATGGGTTGGCCGCAGTGTGCGCCTCACGTCGTGCTTCTCCAGTGTGAGGTCGGAGCAGCTCTGGACCGCAGGGTGTGGTGTAGCTGCCTCCTGAGATCCTGTCTGGAAGCAGGTAAAGAAGCTGTTCAGCTCCTCTGCCAGTGAGGCTCCTCCTTCAGCAGCTCCGGTGTTGGCCCTGTAATTCGTGAGGTGCTGGACCCCCCCCCCCGCCACACCTGTCTACTGCTGTTACTCTCCATGTGGTCCTCGATCCTCTTCCTATAGTCTCTCTTGGCCTCTCTGATGCACCTCTTCAGGTTGGCTGTTTTATGTCTGGCACACCCAGATGGTCTTGTCCACTGTGACGGTGTCTGTGCAGTTTTTGATGAAGCGCAGAACGCTATCCGCGAACACCTCCAGGTCTGGGTGTTCAAAAATGTCCCAGGTAGACCTTTAGGGATGTGGACTAAGGTGGTGTGAAATTCACACTTCTCCAGTTTGATGAACAGGCGGTTCTCGATCAGACACTGAAGAACCAGGTGGACATGTTGCTGATGGTCCTTGAGGGAGTGTGAGGGGATGAGTCTTTGAGGTATGCAAAGATCAATTGGCTCAACACGACTCAAAGAATGTCATTCATGAGAGTAAAAAATAAACTGGGCACATGGACCTTGAGCCCCAGAGAAGGGCTCGGGGGGAGGAACAAAGGGCTCCTTGTGAGGGAGGTGGGAGGGAGAGCTGATTCAGGTTGAGCACTCACTGGAGGGCTTTATTTTATTTTTTTATTTAACCTTTGTTTAACCAGAAAAACACTTGCTGAGATTAAAAATATTTTATAAGAGTGTTCTGGCTGAGAGAGCAGCAGCATGGTTACAAATTTACAACAGGCACAAATATGGATGATACACCCAAAACAACATGTATGACAAATACCTCCAGGACTCAAACAGACAAGACATCTGCAGACTGATGCATCTGCCTCTAAATCATTCAAGATCCTTTAAAAGCATCCAGTGAGCACAGTTCACAAAGTTTCAAGTCGTTTTTATAGAGCGTTTCAACTAGAGGGAGCGGCAACTTGAAGATTGTTTTGCCAAGTTCAGTCCTGACCCTCGGAACAGGCATCTGTGGTCTAATGGTACGGCTTCACCGGACGCAAATTCAAGATTACATACACAGTCAATGCAAAGAAGCGTTTGGGGTGCCGGCTCATTTGGGGTGTCAGCGCGCATTTGGGGCTTCAGATCCCTCTATGCCCGAGCTGAAAATATTGAACTTTCGATGCAAATTCGCCTGAGGCTGTGGGCAAAGACATTCCCCTACAACGTCATTGATTTGATGATGTTTGGGGGGAACCACTACCTGCTCCGACTCCAACCCCACTGGAAGACGGAGGAGAAAATAATCTTTGGGTGTGTCATCATCCAGAGTTGAACGATACGACGTGTGTACTCTACAGAGACCAGAAAAAAAAGGAGCAGGCTTGGGTGAAAGTCACTGAGGAGACAGGTTTTGAAGGTAAGTTCTGTAAATATTCGTTTCCAGCTGGATCTGCCTGCACAGGTCATCACTGAGGCCGACTGTGTTTTCCTCAGTGGAGTTTTGAGCCTGATAGAGAGGAGGAAAGAGCAGGGCAGGGGCAGAGCCAGGGAAAAGATGGAAGTTCTCTGCGGTCCTCTCTTTCCTCACCCCCTCATTACCCCCAGGGAGACCTCTGGGAACATGGGTCGGGGGGTCGAGGATAAGGTTGCAGGGAACAGCCAGGCAGAGCCAGTGGAGGTGGATTACTAGGGAGAGGCAGCAGGCCTTGATTGTGATCTCCAAAGCTTTCACACACTCTCCTGTCATGCTTTTGAAACCACAGCTCATTGTTTTTCAGATGCTCTTTTGGGCTTTCCATCTTTAAATGAGCCGGCTCTCTACTCCGCATGCGCAGTGACGCGCGTCAGCCCTTCAGTTTGTCAAAATACAGATGTGCTTTTACTAACTTGGTTGTACAAATGTGCTCATTGTTGTTGGTAGACACTGAGGGGGGCTGGGGATTCCTGGGATTTTATGGAGCATCCAGAGTAGAGAGTGACCACAAGTGAAGTTAATGTTTATACCCAATAATAAAAAGAAGTAACTGTGTAACACGAATAACGCAAGTCAGTTATTACTTTTTTAGAGTCAAGGTGTTTCAGTCAAGGTGACGAAGGTGAATAATTAAAGGAGGAAGGGAGAGATGTGTTTCTAACAGTTTCTCTACAGATAAGTGAAGGGGGGCTGATCACCCACTTGATGAATGCCAGTCACAGACAGAGACAGAAGACGGCCAGCAGCCAATCAGAGGGGGACAACACCTGGAGAGCCAATAAGAAGACGACTCAACCTACATTCCTTAGAGAAACTCTGTTAGTGACTATATATTGGTGCTGAGAGAGAGAGTCAGGGTCAGTCTCATGAACTGTCTCTGCAACATGTAGGGAACAGGGAAATGAGTCTGCATCAGAGATCTCTGTAAATGCAGATTCTTGACCTATTGTTAATAAATTCGTGTTCAACTGAGAACCAGGACGCCTCCTGATCCTTCCCCATCAACGAACTGCGCGGAAAGAGGTGAGAGGAGAATGGAGTCAGATTAATAATTTCAAGGTATTTTGGTCAGATTGATAGCGTCACATCTCCAACAAGAAGTAATTTAAGTATTTGGGAAATTTAGAACTAAGACATCATTTTGAGTGACAAACTATCTGTGAGGTACCCTGTCAGGATCGCAGTGTGGGAAACTGACTGAGGTGAACAGTAAAAGGTACCCTGTAAGGCAGTGTGAAAATGTACCCTGTCAGGATCACAGTGTGGGAAAATGACTGAGCGCACGGTTAAAGGTACCCTGCAAGGCAGCGTGGGAAAACAGTAGAATTGACACTTAGATGTATGTCATACGCCTCACCTCATTTCCAACAGGAGTAAACAAAACGTGTGTCTGTGCATAACCACTGTCACCAAGTGGGATTCCAGTGTGTTCTCCAGCACACAAAGAGGAGTTTGGGAAAATCCTGGAGTCATGTGTCGAACCGCTCCAACGTGCAACAATGTTTGAGAACTGCGTAGTGGGAGTACAAACACCCTGTACATTTATTGAAAACCAGTTTTTACGATTCCTGTACAGCTCAGCATCTTCTGTTGGGGGCACTTAATGGGAATATGACATCCATCAATGCAACCAACAACTCCAGGAAAGTTCCCATATTCATAGAACTGCATCTTGTACATGGCCTGATCAACAGCAGCTGGGAACTTGATGTAATCCTTTCTCAGTTCACATAAGCTGCGTTTCCACCAATGCAGTTCAGTACGGTTTGGGACGGTTTGGGACAGTTAAGTTTGATCCTGTTTGCGTTTCCACAGCAAACTGTGCCCTCTCGTGGTAGGCGGCGTGTAAGCCGGATGTTGGAAGCTACAGCTGGTAAACAATAGCGCAACGCCGTAGCAGCTTACCCCACTATTCAATCCAACAAAGAAGAAAACGCGACACAGTAAACAAAGAGCACGGATGGAAGACATGCAGCATTTCGTCCTCTCTGTGATTTTCATGTAACTCTCTGTTACAAAGTGCAATCAAGCTTTGTTTCAGAGAAGTCTGTGTGCTGCCAGGAGAAATGCAGCCGCTGTCGGGGTGAGTGACGATTCTTTTGACCAATCAACCGTCTGCAGTGTGTTGCTCCACCTTCCGAGAGCGGACCGGTTCAGTCTGGCACCCATACGAAAGGGTCCCAAAAAAGTGGGACGGCTCGTCTCGGTTTTTAGGGATCTGTCCCGGGATGAGTCAGTGGAAATGCCGCTAAAGGCGCACCGTACTGAGACGAACCATGGAAACACGGCTATAGAGCTCTGCAGCTTTTGTGCACTATTTGGCAGACAGTGGATTCACTCACACCACTCAAATCTGCTGTTTCATGATGGAAAGTTCCACCTGCCAAAAACCTCAAGGTCACAAGTACTTGTAAAGAAGGAGGTATAGGAGTTCCTCTTGCTGAGCTACATGAAATCTTTGTCTGAAGCAAACAAATTATTTCAGCTGCATCGTTTTTGTACATACAAAAACGGTCACGGAAACCTATATCATCAAATTAATTCAGCAGGTTACTTCTGTCTCTGAGAAATCTTCTCTCTGGTCTTGGTGGTGGTCTTCCAACACCATTGATGTAGTCAAGATAATCCATGTTGACCATGCACAGTGGAGCATCCAGTCTTTAATCTGACATTAAACCTGCCCCTGGCCAGGTTAAATTAAAGCTACAATTTAGACCTGGATTAGCTCTAGTCTTCCTTCAAGAAAAGAGATTATTTAACTCAAGACTAAGACAAATCTGAGACTATTTTAATCCATGTCTCAGAAAGCTGTTTTTGATAAGTCCTGGTTTAAAACGCGATTTAATCTTATACTAGGCTTAATCCCTGAATGGGAAACCGGCCCTAAAAGTCTACCTGACATAGTTCCACCAACCTGCACACACTGAGTTCTGTCTTGGAGGTAGTTTCCAAATCATCTGACAAAAAGTGAACAATATGTGTTGCTGTCATCAGATTAAAATGAGTTTAAAATTCAATTTCAACATTTGATAAGTTGTTTTAAATAAAATTTAGGGTTCTGGCATTTTGACTTGCTCATTGGTGAAAGACCCAACTAAATTCAGTGAGATTTGGAGATCTATTTCCACAGACAGAAATCCATATGGAAATAAATGACTCTTACAGGAGTGAAAAAAGAAACTTGTAATTAATGGTCAAAAACACTTACCACATCTTGAATGCTGTACAGATATACATAGAGTCTTACACTTGTTGGCTTCAGGAAGTTGTCAGTTGGCCGGACCATGTAAAACTTGACTTTGTCTGTTAAATTAAAGTGGTTTATCATGTTTGTGTAAGTACAGTGAGGGTCCAAACCACCTACAAAAGAGACAACAGATGCTTATTGAGACAGTTTTTGCCTGTAAAGGAAGCAGTCATTGAATATGGCTAAGACTAGTGACCAGTCACTTCATGTTTAGCAAAAAAGTTCTGTGAACTGGTTTTACCCTTGTAGCATCACAATATGTAAAAATGTAATACATTTTCACTTAATTATATAATACTGCCACATTTTGAATTGAAACTCATGAAAGCAATATGTAATAAACTTTGTCACATCATGTGATAGGTTCTTACATATCGCATCACTAATTACAAAATGCAGGTGTTAAACTTTTTTATGGAGAAAATGCCAGAATTTGGTGTATTATGTAATAACCCACCAACATGGATTAGAGAGAAAAAAAAAACATTTTGTCATCAGAACTTTGACCTTAAGCATACCAGCATGAATGGTTAATGTGAATTTATTTTAAAACTAAAACTAAAACTATCTCTGCTTCAGATGAAGATGAACGTGACTGATTATCATCACAAGTTGCTTCGGCCGCCACCAGAAAATAGGTGGCAGCAATATCATGCCAGGATAGCAACTACTTAAGTTTCAACATATTCCATAAAGACAGTTATGGGTTAATTTTATGAAAAGATCCAACAAATATCGATACTTACTCGTTCTTTGGTTGTGATTGTCATCAGGCTCATAGTGAAAAGGCTTTGTGTGGTTGTAGCTGCTTCCACCTGACACAGAAAGAGTTCAAAGGTTTGTAATTTCCAATTGTCCCCATACGAATGCATTTAACCACTTCTAATTTCTCTAAATTTGTAGACCAGGCGCAAGTGCACCTGCCCTACGCTGGCCTTTGCCGTCTGGACAGGGCGTGACCGGTGCACTTTGCAAGTTTCCTGCAGTGCCAAGAGAGGTGCAGGGACGCCTCCCTCCTTATATCAAAGCACCTGAATATTCCAGGCAGCACCGTTGGGGCCATTATTCGCGAGTTGAAGAAGCACCACCTTACCATCAACAAGCCACGCACAGGAGCTCCTTGCAACATTTCTGACCAGGGAGACAGACAGATAGTCAGAAGAGTACTCAACGAGCCAAGGACCACCCTGAAAGTGCTCCAGAAAGACTTGGAGGCAGCAGGTACAATTGTTACAGAGAAAACAATAGGCAATGCACTCCACCACCATGGCCTCTATGGACGCTCAGCCCTTAGACTCCATTCCTCAAGAAAAGGCATGTTGAGGCTGGTTTAAAGTTTGCTAAACAGTATCTTGACAAGCCTGTAGAATACTGGGAGAATGTTGTCTGGTCAGATGAGACCAAAATTGAACTTTTCAGCTGTCATACTACAGACCATGTTTGGAGGAGAAATGGCACTGCACATCACCCAAAAAACACTACACCAACAGTGAAGTTTGGAGGTGGAAGCATCATGGCATGGGGTTGTTTCTCATCTCATGGTGAAAACTTCATATAATTGATGGAGCAATGAATGGAGCCATGTATGGGGAATTCTTGATATGAACCTGCTGCCATCCACCAGGATGATGAAGATGAGATGTGTCTAGACCTTCCAGCAGGACAACGATCGAAAGCACACAGCAAAGTTGACTCTCAAATAGTTTCAAAAAAAAGAAAATCAATCTGTTAGAATGGCCTGGTCAATCACCTGACTTCAATCCAACTGAACATTTGTGGAAAGAACTAAAGAAAAGGGTTCACCAGAGGGCACCAAAGAATATTCCAGATTTAAAGACAATCTGTGCAGAGGAATGGGCCAAAATCACACCTGAGCAGTGTGGGCCATTAGTTCAAACATACAAGAAACTTCTGGAAGCTGTCATTGCAAACAAAGGCTTCTCCACTAAGTATTAGATGAGTCTCAGTTAGCGTGTTCAATACTTTTTTCCTGTGTTATCACACTAAATTCCACATAATCATTATTTATGGACCTGAACGTTGTGATTCCTTTTCATGTGTGGATTATTTGAGTTAATACCAATTTCTGGTAGAAATTTTGTTTGAATTGCATCTTTGGAAATAAATGTGATGAGAAAAAAGTTGACGCGTTCAATACTTACTTCATCCCCTCTCTCTCTCTCTCCCAGTCAGTCAGTGAGTGATTTGTGTTGGAGTCCTTGTTCATTATGTTTACTGAACTGACTGAACATATACAAGGTGCTTGCAAACTGAAAGCACCTATAGAAACACATGCAGTTCATGACACCTAATGCTTGATAAAATAATAGCTCTTTCCCCAAATTTGGAGACATGAGAGCGAGATGTAGGGGCGGACTTGAACGACACAAGGCTCCCAACAAACTCTACCTCAGTCAGTACATATCACAAGCAGGAAAGGGAGAGGGAGGGTGGGCTTGGGCGCCTGAGAGGTTAAAGAGAGTGACAGAAGACGAGAGAAAGGAGAGCACAACTGAAGTTGAAAAATAAACAGAACTTTTCAGTCAGTGATTCAGTTCATTCATCTAGATGATTCGTTCATTTTGAACAAAATATTCACAAACGACACATAATTATCGCAAATTGATCCCCCACCAGCCTTCCCCCTCCCTCTTGCCTTTTCTTTTCAACAGTGTCAGTGACACACACACACACACACACAACCTGTATGCACGACTCTCAGGCTCAGCAGCAGCTAAAGTGATACTCCGGGATGGAACAAGTTGGGTCCTATCACAAGGTTTAAGGCAGAAATGACCCCTACAGCAGTGTTTTTGTGCAGCAGAAGCCCAGAGCGCTCGCACCAAACACCCCCTCCCTGCTCCTCTGCTGGTTTCCTCTGCACTCAGACGGGGCCATTTTTCACTTGACCAAAAACATAAATAAACGGACTCCCACCGAAAAAATCTGATATTGGTCTGAATTCACACTTTATTTAGAGAATTTTCAGCGCGTTACTGGCTCTCATGATCACTCATCTTTATGTTGTTATTGCATAATTCGTCCTGGCAGACTACCTGCGTTTGTATATATCTGGCACACCATGCATGCGGACCGATACACTAAGCGGCAAGCGCCTCGTAGCCAGCTGTGGCTCTGCAGCGGAGGTAGCGCCGTTTTACGACATGATGAGAACTAGAGCCTTATTTAGCGTTGTTTTTGTGTGAAAGTAATGCGCTGAAAATTCTCTAAATAAAGCGTGAATGCAGACCGATATCAGATTTTTTCGGTGGGAGTCTGTTTATTTGTGTTTTTGGTCAAGTAAAATATGGCCCCGTCTGAGTGCAGAGGAAACCAGCAGAGGAGCAGGGAGGGGGTGTTTGGTGCAAGTGCTCTGTGCTTCTGCTGCACAAAAACACTGCTGTAGGGGTAATTTCTGCTCTAAACCTTGTGATAGGACCCAAGTTGTTGCATCCCGGAATATCACTTTAAAGTGATGATAGGGCGCCCAAGCACCCACTCCACGTGGTAATGAGCATTAGTGTAGAAAACTCACGGTTTTTTTTTGTCCTGTTTCGTGTCTTGTCTTAATTCCACAGAATAATATGTTTGCTGAGTCCTTTCCACTCTAATGTGTGAACTCCATGCGCCCTCATGTAGTTTGCACCCTGGTTGCCCCCTGAGCCGTCACCTACATTGCCCATACCAAAAAGTAGCTCAGGTTGTAGACGCCTATAGCATAAGGAGGCTGTGTGATCGTAGCTGCTTCCACCTGACACAGAAAGCATGCACTGGTTCTTACTGTAGCATTCCATCTGTGCAAATGCATCCCCATCTTTCAACAATCAACAGTTTTCCTGATCACAGAGCTCACAGCTCACTGACTCACCATCAGCAGTTTGCTTCATTGAAATCAGCTCAGCATGAATGTTTGTGAATAGCTGGAATCAAAGTGTAGAGCTCCACAGCAGCATGCATCAAAGAAGAGAGCCAGCTCACCTGTGAGGAGGAGCAGAAAGATGAACCCTGAAAACATCCTGACTCCAGGAGGAACGTCTCCAGTCACTAAGGATCCCTGTCCCTCAGACTCTCTGGAAGATTTTGACTTTACACATCACTGCCTTGTGGTGGAAGAGGGCAAGCCACACCTAGAACAAAAGTTTTTCCTTCCTCTTAATGGCATAAAGCTCATCAATTAGCTGACTGCGGGTAAATCCATTTTCTTCTCCAAACAAAGCCATTTACCAAGAGAAAGCTTTTTGATGCACTTGAATGCTTTTTAATGTAAGAGCTTTACCCACCAGTTTCCACAGAAAAATATGTTTGCTGAGTCCTTTCTACTCTAATGTGTAAACTCCAGGGCCCCGTGCATGTTTAGTCATTAAACAAACAGGACTGTTAGACCTAATGTTCCGTTTTGGAACGGCTTGTTTAGTTGCAGCGCTAGCTGCAAGCACAACTTAAAATAATTGTCCGGTTAACTAATTACAACATGAAAAAAGACACAGGTGCAGATTACTTCATATGTAAAGGGAACCTCCAGGAAAACCCCATCAAATAAAGTCCAACTGCGCATGAATACCACTCATAAACAGCATTAAAGCTGGTGAGTGGTAACAGTGTGACTGAGAAAAGATCAAGAAAAATACTTTTCTGAGGAAGAAATGGAGATTTCATTAAAAGAATATAGAATGAACAAACAGCTGTTATCAGCCAGTCAATCGTATAACAAAGACAAAAGGAGCGTTTGGATAGAGATCCTGATCAGAGGAAATGCGTGTGGTGTTTCACAGTAGAAACCCTTAATAATAAAATCAATAATATGAAATCTGCTTTGTGGAACAAGGGCTGCAGCAATGTCCCAGTAGCTTAATGACTAACTCTTAAAGGAGTTTATGAACTCCAACATTTCACTGTACACATCTTGGAAGGACCCAGACCTATAAAAGCAAAGAGTGAATCAAACTTGTAACTGACAGCAGCGAGCCTCGCCGGTTTGAGACTTTGCTTGTCTACATTATGTCATCTGTTCACTGATTGAATGTTGTGTCTCTTAAATCTAAATTTTCTGTATGGCTACACATCACCACCTTTCCAAAGGATTGTCCACTGCCTTTGCATATTTTGTCTTAAACGGTAACACATTGTTTAATGTTTGTATGGGGTAATATTTGTGCCATCAGAAACTGAATTTGAATAAAAATACTGAATTTGAAAAGCATGATGTGTAATGGAATTTAATGCTTTGAAAATGAATTTATTTTTTCCATTGAATTGTTTTTTGTATTGAATTTGAATTAGTATTTTGCCTATGAAAATTCAACTCTTTATATTTTAATTCAACTTTTTTTTTAAACTTAAAATTCAAAAACACAGAATTCAATTTCAATTCACAAAAAGCAGACTCAGTTTTAAAATTCAATTTCAATTCAGAGTGGCACGACCATTACGTCATCTTGTGCCTGTATGGAGACTAATCGAGCACAGATTCACAGACACCCTCTACACATGCCGGGACTCTCCTGTGTTGTGTCTAGCTGTACTCCTCCTCCCCTGAGTGGGCCGATCATGAGTTCAACGATGGCTGAAGACCAGTGGTTGAATAATCAAGTTTGAAATCACATAATACACATGGTTGTCTGTCTACTATGTTACCCTGGCAACCGGTACCGCCTATCGCTCAGTGACAGTTGGGATAGGCTCCTGCACCCGCCCTGCAACCCTGAAAGGGATAGCCGGTATAGAAATGAATGAAATCTCATACACGCCCCACACCACCCCCCAGTTGACAATCGAAAATGGCTGCCCCCCATTCTAAACAGTTATCAAGCTCGTGTCATAATCAGTTCATAAAGAACTTCTGACAAATGTTTGTAACTCTAAATCAGCCGTATACATGGTATTGTTCAACTTATATTTGTAGAAATGCTGCCCCAGTGTTATTTACATCCCTCGTGTGGTATTTGTGTGCTAAATTCAGGGCGTGCTAACAACAGCTAACACGACAGCCCTGGTATGTCGGCACAGTAAGAGGACGTGTAGAGGGTGTCCGTGAATCTGCTCGATTAGTCTCCCGGACGGGCACAAGATGATGTAATGGTCGAGCCACTCTGAAGTAAAATTGAATTGTAAAACTGAATCCGCCTTTTGTGAATTGAAATTGAATTCTGTATTGTATGTTATTATGTATAAGGTATAAAAAGAGTTGAATTTTTCTGTGTTTTTGAATTGAAAGTATAAAAAGAGTTAAATTTTCATAGGTAAAATACAATTTCAAATTCAAATAAAACAATTAATTCAATTAAAAAAATAAATTTAAATTCAAAACATTAAATTCCATTACACATCATGCTTTTTCAAATTCAATATTTTAATTCAAATTCAGTTTCTGATGGCACAAATATAACCTCATAGGTTTGCCTTTATCAGTCAAACAGATGCTGTAATCCTGCTATTAGCACTTGTAATGGCTAATAAAGGTCAAAATAAATAAATACATAAATAAATTCATCCCTCCTCTCCGGATCTATGTCACAAGGGATGCAATAGGACACAATTGCAGACTAACAAAGAAGGGGTGGGGGTTCTGACAGTTATCCCACAGGATAACCACTAAAATCGCAAGCGATCTCGGGAATGGGGAGTAAGGAGAAAGAATACCGAGCTTAGTTATACAGGTTTGTAAAGAAAAATTCAGCTCAAAACAAAAAGAAACAAAACCACCACTGCCAAACAGCTGAACAGAAACTAAACCTCCTGATTAAGAAAATACAAAGATGACCAAACACAAAGAGCTGGGCACAAAAGACGACCCGAGAATACCACTGGTTGGTGGTGGCAGCTTTTTTTATGTGAAGCTGGGGACAAAGTGTGCAGGGTGCTTAAAGACACATTGGCCCTCATTTATCAATCTTGTGTGGGAATTGGTGCAGATCTGGGTGTAAAAACAAATCCGTCGGATTGGTATGTCTAGCACCCCAAAAAGTGGGACGGTACACATCGGTAATTTGGGGACTGTCCTGGTTTTAGTCAAAAGAGATACCACAAAATATGTGCTGTTGGGTGAGTCAGACATGTGGGGAGCAGACCTCTGTACTACCATCAAAACCTACCTTAACAGGACTTCTAGACTCCAAATTCAGAAATGAGGTCTCAGTGAGTTTCTGCAGAATGTACAGAGCTTT
This sequence comes from Halichoeres trimaculatus, assembly GCF_033239565.1. Lineage (NCBI taxonomy): Eukaryota > Metazoa > Chordata > Actinopteri > Labriformes > Labridae > Halichoeres > Halichoeres trimaculatus. The sequence continues at coordinate 36,716,139 of NW_027437182.1, read as the reverse complement.
GGCTTTAGACAAGCAGCCTATGCCCACTCTAGATGGAGTTCACTGAGATGTTAAAGATAGACTTTGGTTTGGTCTGTGACCTTAAAGGGGCAGTGAGGAGTTTCTAAGTAATCTTGAAAAGTTTCCATGCCTGATCATAATCCACACTTTAAAATGAGATTACCAGCACCAATGCAGATTTTTTTGAAATGCTACTTCTTAGCTTCCCGATCGGGTCAACTAGACAGGATTGATTTATGGCACGTCCAAGTTTCTATGACAACACTAAGCTGGCTGATGAAGTTTGGTAGAGCGAAGAGAGATCTGTATTTTTTCTCTGCTGAAAAGGATTTCTGTGATTCATTTTGTAGTGATGGTGGACACTGGAGCCTAACTGTCAGACAGAAAAAGGACAGAAGAGCAGTAGAAAGACAACGGGAGAGCGATAGAGCGTGAGCTAAAGGCTAAAGGGCTAAGCTGTTTGTACTAATGTTGATTCAAACCCACAGTTAGCAGTTATTCTGCAGTGGTCTGTTCAAACTTGAGAGTCTATCGATAGAATAGAGAGAGGTTACGTTAGCTCTGATTGGTAGATGACTGGCAGGACATAACCAGGATTTACTAACATCGCACAATACAGACTTGTCTTAAAGCACTGGGCTGCCAGCTGTGCTAAATATAGACAGCTACTAATCAACATACAAACTGACAGTGTTAACTTGTTGTCAAGTTAGCCTACAGATACATCGTAGCACCAGAATGCACATAACCAGCTGCTGGCGTACTGTACAAACGAACTAGTTTGCTTGTTGTTACAATTCAAACAACGGCACTGGGTAACTGCACTGTTAAATATCTTACCTCGTTGCATTGTATCAAGTGTTGCCACAGTTACTTTGGAAAAGTAATCTGATTACTAGTTACTGATTACTCCTTTAAAAAGTAACTTAGTTACTTTACTGACTACTTGATTTTAAAAGTAACTCAATCAGATTACAAGTTACTCTGTTAGTTACTTTCAGCAGCTTCCTGCAACACCTGCAGCTGCATAATTTGGCAAAAATTGTACAATACAGTTAAAATGAATGATAATATGAGCCCATGTTTTGTTTTAAAGTAACATACAGACATTGGTAGCTGTAAAACATGTACTTTACAATCAAAAACAAAAATATTCATTTTACACATTTTGAATTTCAAAATACAACTAAGGAATGCTTTTACAGTGCAATTTTTGGTGCACTGCGCACATTTTTATTTAAAGTATTTTCTTTTTATTTTTTTTAATGTCTAGTTTGTTTTTTATCAGTTTCATTTTTCTTAAAGCTGTAGTCTATTGAACCTGTATTTGTAATACAAAAAGCAAAAATAAATGTTGCTGGAGTGCGGGCTCACATTATCCTCAGTACCCTGCTCGGGGCACCCCAGTCTAAAAAGTCTGGGCACGCCCCTGCTTGCCACTGGGTGCCTACGTTTGTTGCTCTGCTCCTCAGTGGATGGATTTATGCTAAACAGAGGGTTCAGCTCTTGGAATAGAGGGAGTTACAATGAAAGACGGGACTCACCTTTCCCCAGGTAAAAATCAAACAACTTCTCAAGCGTTAATGGCCGCAGTGCGCGAATCTCTCTCTGATTGATTCCTGAATGGTTTTTCTGCCAGTGCAGAGTGAACAACGAACCATAATATTATCATCTTTAGCTGACACAAACTCAAAACAGTGACTGTGTTTCCAGCTAGAAAAAGAACATCTCTCCTCTCCCTCCTTTGTTTACCTTTGTGCCGCTGGCTGCTATTTCTTGTGAGTTGTCCTCATGCTGAAAACGTGATGAACACGCGACTCCCGTCAGTCCCTGAGACACAAGAAAAATCATTTAGATTTTTTTACATGAAAAATGAAAAGAAAAGTAACGCACAGTGAGTTGAATACGCCACTTTAATCTGATTACTGGTTTGGTAATAGTAAAGAGTTAGATTATAGAAATCAGAGTAACGCGTTACGTAGTAGCGTGTTACCGGCATCACTGATTGTAGCTGGTAAAAAGTTGTCTTGAACCAAGAAAATTAGTTCCAAAACAAACACACATCTGTTAAAAAGCAGCATCTTTGCGACAGTGTGTGTGAGACTCCGGGGCAGAAGGTGGTGAGGCAGTCCAACTAGAACACATCCTCCTCACAGCAGCTTTAACAGACGATGTAAATGTGCACAAAATTTGACATTTACACACTTAGATGTGTGATTGATAAAGTGATCTCAAACATGGACTGAAAGGTGTTAATTACTGTAGATATTTAAATGTCTCTGCTGAGATTATCTTTTACATTATTTTCAGTTATGATAAACTGCTTGACATAGTGTGGGTAAACTCTTCACTTTGAGGGCACATTACATCCCTGAGCTCCTCTGAAAGGTGCCTATAAATAGAAGTAGTGATTTATGAGCTAAATATAGTCTGAGGTTACCTTGATGTGACTGGGTGAAGACAGGGAGGCTCTTATCTCTGCAGGTCTGCCAGTGAGGAGATAAACTCTCACTGAGGCTCCCCTCTTGTCGTGAGAGGTTAGTTAAGGTCATAAATTGCTCCAAGCCTTTAGACACCACTTGACCCTTTGAGACTGTGATTGGAGGCTTTCAAACAGGACATGACATTCAGAGGGGAGCAGCTAATGATGCTGTAACAGTTTAACCAGGAAAGCTTTCTTTCTTTTCCTCTCCTCCCTCCCTCCCTCAGCCTCCTCCATCAGCCGCCTCCTGGCTCTGTGCCCGCCTCGTGTTGAATATTTCAGGTTATCACTAATGAAGGAAGTTATCAGTCTCTCTCTGGCACGAGCTTAAAATAGAGCAGGGACATCAATTCACTCTTCGCAGTCTTGGGGGCTCTTTGTGTGTGTGTTATACACCCTCTCTCTAACAGGGGGGGCATGATTGTAAAACCTAATGAAATGAGTGGAACTATTGGGAACATGAAATAGCTCTCTGGGTCCCGGTCACACTGGCCTGTGATGTAATGATGTAAACAACATGATCTGAAAAGGATGAAACCATGCAGAGGGAAAGAAGTGAAGGTGTGCTGCAGGAGAAGAAGCTGTCAGTCCTGATAGATACAGCTCATTTTCAGATCAGCAGGGCTCAGATTAAATCTCCATGTGGGTTGATTTATTTCATCACCACAAAAAATTGAACCAAAAGCTTTAAATCTTCTGTGGATCAAAACGGGAAGTGATTTCTCTCTTTAGTTAGTCCTCTAAAGGCACAGTGTCTTCTGTTTTAGCAGCACGCAGCAGGGAAGACTTTGTAAAAATTAAATATATAAAATATGTTTCGATGAGTGAAAAGTAATCTGAATATAAACATTACTTAGTTACAATGTGTCTTTGACACACAAAAAAAGCCTTTCTACTGGGATGTCATCTTGTTTCACCATGTTCCTACAGCAAACCCATACCAAACTGTACTGATCTATACTGGACTACTTGGTGGAAATGGGGCTATGGACCCATAGGGCTGTAATTTCGTGGTGCAGCGCAGGGGGCGCTCGCCTGGTGCACCCTGCGCAGTGTTAATTTCGTGCGGCGCACCGCCATGCGCTGCCAATTTGACAATTTGGTAGACCGTCTGCGCAGAGATGGGTGTGACGGCGCGCCAGGGGGAGGTGTCAGCAGATTCATGTTGGCGCAGTGACAATTTCGTGCCAAAAACAGTGCTGAAAGTGCGCTGTAAGCTCGCCAGCTCCAACCTGGTCTATCCTCAGCGCAAACGAAGTGCACAGATGTAATTTGGTGACGGGCGCACATGTGCGCTCATGTCAACAAAGCCTCAGAGGCAGGTTTCCAGAGTGTCAGGCACATCTTAATGCAATAAACAATCACAGTAATCACTATTTGTATGTAGTGACCGTCTTGTAATGTAACCGTCTGAACCAGCATATACATTTATATCTACATTAACTGTCCCGTCACATCTGATGTCAGATTAAAGCTGTTTGTCATAATGGAAAGTTAACCTGACAGCAGCTGGAAGTTTGATGCACATCTTACAATTAAACAATAAACAGCCTTAACATCTGATACTGAGTATATATCTGGTTCTCTCATTTCATTTCATTCAAAGAAAAGAGGGAGAGAAAAGACGAAGTAAAAAGAGACAAAAAAATGTGTGTCACTCAGGATTTACCCTTGATTTCCCATATTTCTCTGTTTTAGTCTTTATTTTTAACGTGATCTAAAAAGATGGAGTACATTATTGTAAGGAGGATGAGGTGGAGACACCGGGAGAGTATACAGTATATCACCAAAGGCTCTGCTATTTGGTGATGACAAACCAGGAGTGCAGGTGGATCAAAAGTATTCTGAATGGATAAGCCAGTTGTGTAACTGTCTCTTTATTTTGTACTCCTATTAATGACAAAGGAACAGACTATATCTGTCCTGGGAGCTGGCCCACACGGAGACGTGCTTCGTGTCCTCTGATGCGCCCCGCTGTCCATTCTCCTGCTGCAGGGACAGCGGCTCTGACCGTCTCTGCTACCAGGTCTTTCCAGCACACTTTCTGCGGTGCTGGGGAATACTCAGACCAATCAGACGCTGCGCTTCGGCCACAGAGCATTTAAAGGCAAGGAGAGGCGCTTATTTGATTGGTGAAGACAGCTCTCGGCTGTGTTAAACCCACTCACAGCTTTACTCCTCCCTCTCTGCGATATGCGCGGAGGGAGGCGTGGAAGCGCTCGTCTGCCCTCCTCTGCGCTCCTCTGCGCCTCTCTGCGCCTCTCTGCGCCTTCAGTGCGCCTCCCTTGGCACTGCAGGAAACTTGCAAAGTGCGCCGGTCATGCCCTGTCGCGGTGACGGCCGGCGCAGGGCAGGTGCGCCTTGGCTTGTGCCTGGTTACAAAATTAGATCCCATAGAAGTTAAACCTTTATTTCTTTCCTTTCAATAATTGTTGTTCAGTCTGGAACACTCTTGTCATACATTGAACCATTTATTGCCGAATTGATGCAGATAGAATTGGCGTTACAGCTCTGCTTTTCAGACTACTCCCTGGGTCAGCTGAGCAGTCTGCTCGAGTTTTCCGGGGTGTGCATAGCAAACCCCTCTTACGTACATCAGGGGCGTCTTTTGGGTCTGAGAGCATTGGGGGCTGAGCCCAGATACTATAGGGAGTTTTAGGAGATCCTACCCAGGACAAATGGTCTGTCTCTCTGCTTTCTTTAGCCCTGTTGCGTCTTGTCTACAGCCTAGTACTGCCAACATGTACTTGAGAATGTGTCAAAATTAAATTATATTATACTGATACTTCAGGATGATGCACTTACAGATAACACAGGAATTAAAGCAAAAAAATAGATTTTTTGGTAAATATTTTGACTGAAGTCCTTTCATGTTCCCCCTCATTTAAAAAAAAAAAAGTGTTAGAGGTTACAAGATTTTCGATTTTAGTTTGCTTTTCTTTTGTTTTGTTTTGTTTTGTTTTGTTTTGTTTTGTTTTGTTTTGTTTTGTTTTGTTTTGTTTTGTTTTGTTTTACACACCAGGCCATTAAAAAAATGTTGAGTGATGATGCCCACAGACTATATCAGGAGCCATATTTCTCCAAAAAAAGCACAACACATAAGTATATTTATTTAAGATTCAAAGAAGATTTATTTAAAATTTATTATACTTACTACAATGAATGAATGAGTATACTGTAGTATTAAACTTCTCTCACAAACTGTGAGAGTTATTGAGTAAAAATGCTCCCAAGTGGAATGTTTAGATAAAAATCAAACAATATAAAAAAGAATATATTAACAAAAAACACTCAAAAGATCAATACTGATGATTATTAAAACATATTTTCTTTTAATATATTGTAGCAACTCTGCTGTTAGGCTTATTTTAAAATCAGGGCGCTACACTAACTTTTTCACTGGGAGCACTGGTGCCACCAACTTTCTCAGTTGTTTGCACCAGCACATGATTTGGTCACACTCTTTATTTATTTATCTATTTATTTATTTATTTATTTATTTCGGTGCAGTAACTTTAGAAATGACTTTTCTAAATATCTAACTGAAATTATGAAGTGTCTGCAACAAGCTCTACTTGACAAAACTTATTTATTTTATGTAACTTTAAAAGAAGAAAAAAATGCTTCTTAAATAAAAGCGAAGAATAATGACAAGAAGAAGGATGCATACATATCAATAGGATACATACAGAGTCTTCATACGAGGAGGCTGGGGTGGAGGAGAAATTATCAAGACAGTAGCAGCTGGGTAGCAAAAAGGTAGCAGGGATAAGACAGAGTGAAGTGTAACTTTTTCTGGTGCTTCAGGCCTCCTGCAGGCCTCGTAGGGATGGGTCCCGAATTCCTCTGCCTAAACACTTCATGGCTGAATTTTCTAATACCTTGATCTTAGACTACTGAGGAAGAAGACGCAGAGTCCAATCAGCCAAGGAGATGTCCTTCTTGTGTTCACATTTGGAAGATGTGCATCGGTTGTCAGTTTGGAGTTCATTATAGAAACTCCTGTTGCGTCCTGAATTGATAAAGTCTAATGTGATAAAGTTTCAAAAGAATTTATTTAAACTTTGTACTACGACCAATAGGTGTCAGCGAATGTGCAAACGCAACAGCACAAATGCAAAAGCCACAACACAATGGAAATGCAGTCACAACAGAAGGTAAGAGGACAGTTATCCTAATGGACACAGAAAAGTTGTGAAAGTCAGTAAATGATTATTTTCATGTTTAACTTCAGCTATGACAATTACAGATCTAATGCTAACGTTTATGATTCATAAAGCTAAATATAAGATGACGTTATTTTCCGAGAAACAAGGAAATATGAATACTATAAAGGATATCACAAAGTGAGACCCCTACAAAGTTTTTATTTATTTATTTTAATCAAAGATGAAGTTAAAGCTTAGGTCTCCTGCAGGCCTGGTCTGGGTGGACTCCGAGTTCCTCTGCCTGGACACGTGGTAACTGAATTTTCTAATACCCTGATCTTAGACTACTGAAGAAGAAGACGTGGTGTCCAATTAGCGGATGAGTTTAGTCAGCTCAAACTCAAAAGCTTTATTCAAAGCAAGCCATCCTGAAAAAAAGCTAGTGAGTTGAGGTCTCTGCAGAGAACCAACAAACTCCAGTTTCCCCACACAAAAGCCTCCAACAAACCCCTCCCCAAGAAAAAACTCTTGAAAACCTTTTCCCCAAGGTAGAATTAGCTTAGGCAATGTTTCTGTATCAGATGACTTTGACGTCATTCTACAGCAGCAGTTTACCTCAGGGCAAATGTTTTCAAAGTCACTTCATGGAAAGAACAAAATTAGAGGTAAATATAGACATGATTATTAAAAAGTGTAGGCTTTTTTTTTAAATAAAAAGTTTTAGTTATTTATCAGCTACAAGCTTGATCAAACGCTGCATAAAAGGACGAGTGATGAGAAAAAGTGAGAGAGCGCTGGGGCGATCGACTGGCGTCTCCATTACACACACAATGAAGGATAAAGGTGAATGAATCGTACATTTGTATTATGATATCTAACAAACGTAGTTTATTAACACTGCGCCGACTTTTTGAATGGATTAATCAGGCTGAAATAACAGTTTACAGGACGCAGAGACACCGATGATCCAGTGCTGTCCATCTCATCAGTGCGTATTTGCGCGCTGCTGTTCTTTCCTACGAGACAGCGTCAGTCAGAGATCCGTCTGCTCCTGTCTGATCTGCCCTCAGACAAACTACAAAACATCAGAACAGATGACAAAACTAAGTTTTTGCCTCTTTGTTCACCTGTTCAGGGCACTACGGCTCTGAGATGTAGCAGGGTCAACGGGAGAGACCCTGGTGCGGGAGACACCCTGGTGGGGGGGAGAGTGTCCGCCTTAAGGTTTATAAGAAATAAAATATAGCCATAATTACTTTAATAAGAGCTCACTCAAGGTGAGCTGCTGTAACATCAGGTTTTGGGTTATGGAAACAAACTTTCCAGCATTGTGAAGCACAGTTTTGCTCTGTGTTTGTTGCTCCTCATCACACTGTGCTGTGCGTAATGTCATTAATGGTAAACTGAGCATGCGTGTCACTTCTGAAGCCTGAGCTGTTCACATCACAGTCTGCAGTCAGGTCACATTTACAGGTGTTATCTGAACAGCTAAACACAAAAATCGGATTTGAGCATTAAGGGCTGCAGTCTGAACTGAAAGAATATTTAGCCCATGTAGACATGTTTTTATTAACAATACTATACAGATGTGCTTTTACTAACTTGGTTGTACACATGTGCTCATTGTTGTTGGTATGAATTGCAGGACACTTGAGGGGGGCTGGGGACTCCTTGGATTTTATGGAGCACCCAGAAGAGAGTGACCACAAGTGAAGTTAATGTTTATACCCAATAATAAAAAGAAGTAACTGTGTAACACGAATAACGCAAGTCAGCAATTACTTTATTAGAGTTGAGGTGTTTCAGTCGAAGTGAGGAAGGTAAACAATTAAAGGAAGGAAGGAAGCGAGATTTGTGTGTCTAACAGTTTCTCTACAGATAAGTGAAGGGGGGCTGATCACCCACTTGATGAATGCCAGTCACAGACAGAGCCAGAAGACGGCCAGCAGCCAATCAGAGGGGGACAACACCTGGAGAGCCAATAAGAAGATGACTCAACCTACATTCTTTAGAGAAACTCTGTTAGTGACTATATATTGGTGCTGGGAGAGAGAGTCAGGGTCAGTCTCATGAACTGTCTCTGCAACATGTAGGGAACAGGGAAATGAGGCTGCACCAGAGATCTCTGTAAATGCATATTCTTGACATATTGTTAATAAATTTGTGTTCAACTGAGAACCAGGACGTCTCCTGATCCTTCCCCATCAACGAACTGCGCGGAAAGAGGTGAGAGGAGAATGGAGTCAGATTAATAATTTTAGTGTATTTTGGTCAGATTGATAGCATCACATTTCCAATAAGAAGTAGTTTAAGTATTTGAGGAATTTAGAACAAAGACATCATTTGAGAGTGACAAACTATCTGTGAGGTACCCTGTCAGGATCGCAGTATGGGAAACTAACTGAGGTGAACAGTAAAAAGTACCCTGTAAGGCAGTGTGAAAATGTACCCTGTCAGGATAACAGTGTGGGAACATGACTTAGTGCACGGTTAAAGGTACCCTGTAAGGCAGCGTGGAAAAAGTAGCTCTGTCAGGATAGCAGCGTGGGAAGATACTGAGCACCCAGTTAGAGGTACCCTGCAAGGCAGTGTGGGAAAGCAGAGTAGGAGTGACACTTAGATGTATGTCATACAACACACCTCATTTCCAACAGAACGTAGCCATCTTGTAGTCACAGAAAAAGCCATGTCGGTCACCTGTCATTCCAGGATGCACAGCGCTGTGGTGTTACTAACTACTCTGTTTCCTCCCACTCCAATGCTGAGTGGACAGGAGGAAAAACTGGCTGCTAACTTTAAGTTTCTACACATTCCTTAGTTTTTAGATTGTCCAAGAATTGATTTCATTAAAAATTTCACAACACTTTCTGCCCCTGCTTTTAGAAATATCCACAAGCAGTTGGCAGTGTACTCAAAGACATAAAGGCAGAAATTAAATTCTGATCTACAACAAATATCCACAAAACTGAAAGCATCAGCATCTTGAAGCTCTTTGTTCCTAGGAGCACTCATGAAACAGTCTCTGATGCTGCTGCTTTAAAAGTGATCCCCTCGCTGCTCTTTGCTACCCTGACACGCTGTGTAAAGTCACACTCTGGGGCAGCACTATGACTAATGAGAGCTTTGGATTTTGCTCAAATAACAGTGTGATAGTAAACCCTGAACCCTCAGTGTTCATTTTAAATCCTTACAGTGTCTGAGACGGTCTTCGGTCCCCTCCCCTCCCCTCCTCCTCCTCCTCCTCCCAGCCCTTAGTTTCACTCTGTTACTCCCTTCCTCAAGGGATAGGTTATAAGAGTCTTCAGAAGTGCTCAGTATCCAACAGAGACACAAGCTGAAGAGACAGTTAGACGCGTAGAGGATTGCCAGCCGGCAGAGATGAAGGCAGGCAGAGGAGAAAAGACTGCAAGTCTGCAACAGACCGAAAAGAAGAGAGAGATGGATGATTAGAGGAGAAGAAGCAGACTGCATTAAAGTTCAAGCTGAGTTAAGATGACCAAACAAAGTTCAGTGGAGCTCAGTAAACTCAGATGTCCCCCTTTTTTTCCACATTCTGCGTCACATCGAGGCTCCACAGTATCAATCCCTGCTTTGTTTTTTCTTTCGATCAGATCTTCAGAAATGCATGAAAACATCTTTAGTTCTTCAGAAACATGAGGAATTAAACCTCACGGGTCAAAACAAGTCAGAGCTGATGACAGCAGTTAAACATGGAGGCCTCGGCTTTATCATGCAGAATGCACTCAGTCCTTTCTTTGTCCTGCGTGTGTGTGTGTGTGTGTGTATGTGAGAGTGTGTTTTTGGTGTGAGCTGTGACCACTTCAGGCTACACTCCTATTAATAACTGACATTGGCAGAGTTGCGTGAGGACACAGGAGCACTTCACAGTGACAGTGACAGTGAGGGAGATGAAGGAACACACAGTGTTGTCAGCTGCCATCTTGGATGGTTTATCCATCATGATTGAACACATCTGAGAAGCACAAAGCCCCATGAATATTTCAATGTGGGACTTTTTCCTTTTACTGATAAAAATATTACACCACAACAGTCGCCCGATGCTTCAGAGTTTATGTTTCACATGTGCAGAAACCAACACATACAACAAAGCGTACACACATAGGAAACAGCTGAGCTTCAGTAGTGATATTTTCCATGGCACAGGAGGACAACGCTGCATGGCTTGTTGGCTGTATGGCCGTGTTAAGGCCTATTTATCCTCCCTTTACGTACAAAAATGTACCAGAGTTAAAGGTTTATGAGAATAACAAACTCAAAAACAAACATGGCGACTATGGAGGAGGTATTGCTAATGTAGCTCCTGTGTAAAAGACAAAACGGAGGCAGCGTTGTTGGAAGTGATGGTCGGTGAGTTTGTTTAATACATCACCAAAATTCGGATGTTGTTATTTCCTCTTCGTGTCTCACTAAAGCTGCTTATCAGATAGTAACAGCAACACTGCCCCCACAGTTTCCAGTGGTATTGCAACGTTTGGTCTTTATCCATGAGCTTTATGGAAACGTGCAGAAATACAGACAAAATGAATACAGAGCACAGGCAGAGGGCTTAGACCAGTGGCAAACCATGGCCCCAGCCACTGGGCCTTCAGTAGGACCATGGGACCACACGTGGCAATAAACAATCAAACACAGAAATAAAAACAATAGCCAGAATCATGTGACATGGAAGTTCAGGATATTGATAGTTTTGCGGGATTACAAATTTATCATGTGCCTGAACACTGCAACACATAACACAACCTTAAACAATTAAAAATTAAGATACAAAATTGAAAAATCAACTTGAAATTAATCACTATGCTCACAGTGGGCCGCATTCACGAACAGTGCGTACGCACAAATTTGTGCTTAAATCGTGTGTACCTTTAGTGATATACTGTATACTCTCCTGGTGTCTCCTCCTCATCCTCCTTACAATAATGTACTCCATCTTTTTAGATGACGTTAAAAATAAAGACTAAAACAGAGAAATATGGGAAATAACAGGTACATCTAGAGTAACATACATTTATTTTCTCTCTTTTTTTCTCTCCGTCTTTTTTCTCTTTTTTTTCTTTGAATTACATGAAATGAGAGAAGCCAGATATATACTCAGTATCAGATGTTAAGGCTGTTTATTGTTTAACTGTAAGATGTGCATCAAACTTCCAGCTGCCGTCAGGTTAACTTTCCATTATGACAAACAGCTTTAATCTGACATCAGATGTGACGGGACAGTTAATATAGATATACATGTATATGCTGGTTCAGACGGTTACATTAAATAGTGATTGCTGTGATTGGTTATTGCATTAAAATGGGCCTGACACTCTGGAAACCTGCCTCTGAGGTGAGCGCACATGTGCGCTTGTCACCAAATTACCGCTGTGGAGGGTGCGCTTTGCCCTGTGCCGAGGTTAGACCAGGTTGGAGCTGGTGAGCTTTCAGCGCAATTATAAGCTTTTCTTGAAAAGACAGCCTTGAAAACGGAGTTTCAAGTAATCCAGCAACAACACAGTCTTCTCCGTTACTTTCCGCCTTTTCTCTTCATCTTCTGCCAACTACAGTTAGGCGCTTATCCATTAAGTATTCACGAATCCCCGGAAGATGACAGGAAATGATCCCGCCCACAACTTAACAAAATATGATTGGCTAAGACAGCTGTCATTGTCAAATTGTGTCCACATTCGCTGGAGTTACACAGGTATTCGTTGCAGTTACTGAAGGCCCTGCCTGCCAGAATGTGTCGCTGATTTACCCAGATACCATCAAAAGGAAAATTGTGATCGGTCCATTTTCCATTTAGTTATGTTAACCCACTGTTTGCCAGGACAAGTTTATAAAAATAATATAAAACTCATTGCTATGATTTCAGTGAGTAAAAAATAAATAAATAAATAAAAAATGAAAAAAATAAAATAATTATTTGGGAGTACAAAAATTCTTTCAATATTTTTTCTTAGGCCTTCACTGAATACCTTGAAGGCCCAGAGGGTTCCCCTCTGGCTTTGACCATATCTCAAAAACTGTGTTTTAAATAGGACCTTTGGGGGACACCTTAGCCCTTTTTCTACCAGGTGGTCCAGTATGAATCAGTACAGTTTAGTACAGGTCAGATCAGTAAAGCCTGATTCTGTTTGTATTTCCACAGCCAGCCGTGTCCTTCTTGGTAGACAGCGTGTAAGCCAGATGTCGATAGATGGGTCAAGGACATAGTGTGTCAGCATAGTAGCATGACAAAGTGTATCCTGCTAATAAATCCAATGATGAAGAAAAACTGAACATAGTAAACAAAAAGCAACGATGGAAGACATCTTCCCGAAGTTCACCAGAGACTTATGTGTTGCTATTGCACAGCAAGTGATGATTCATTCCACCAATCATCAGACTGCAGTGTTTTTAGCGCCACCCTCTGGGGTCAGATCAGTATGTCTGGCACCCCAACAGGAGGGTACCAAAAAGTGGGACAGTAAGGCTTGCCAATTTGGTGACCTGTCCCAATTTTTAGTCAAAGGAAACGTCACAAAATGGGAGCTGTACTGAGACGAACTGAACTGAACCATTTAGTAGAAATAGGACTTTAGGGTGTATTAGGTTCCTTTGGTTACGTGGATCAGAAAATGATTGGTTGTTTATGCAAACTGTCTGAATGCTCTGTTCTATTAACACGCCTGTGAAATAAAATGAAGCCATCTTGCAGCCATCACACTGCCAGTGTGAATCAGGAGGGAAACATGTGGTTAGCATCTTTTAACAGCTGCAGTGCTGTTAAAACACCCAGAGCATGTCATCAATGTCACTGTGACCTGGCCTTGAGTTTCACTCTTGTCTGCTTCACAGTCCAGCTCCAGTGTCCAACATTAAAACAAAATCAAAGAAATCAGCGGAGGAAAGCACGGATCTCTCTTCTCACTGCTAAACTTTGTTGGCCAGCCTGGTAGTGATGTGTTATGAGCAAAAGATGTGACTCCAACAGCTGACGCTTTGTAATGAATCAGAGGAACTGGCTCCCAACACTTTTTCCGTTCATTGCTCAGCTCTCACTCAGTCGCTCAACTGTGCTTATGACAGAAATTTGTTTTGATAGACAGCATGGCAGCCATGCAGCCAATCGCATGTGAGGATATTGGATTATACCATTTTGTGATAGCAGAGAGGGGGACACTCAGTCAGGTTAAGACACCTTGTCCCCATTCAGTGAGGAGGAGGGTGCATCATGTATCAGGGTATCATTCGTTCATTGCATATCCGTTGTAGAATCCAAAATCAGAAAACGGATAATGACTTGTTATTTCATTTCTCATTTTCAAATCAAAAATCAGAAAACAAATAACGGCCCTTTTTTTGCTGTTTTGATTTTGTTTTGAAAGTAAAAATAGAATATATGAGAAATGAATTATCATGGGGTTTTTGTTTTTTTCGTTTTTGGTTTGTATCATTTTGGATGTCTTGTGACCCGGAAGTTGTTGACTTTTTTTTTCTCAGGGAGGCCAGTCTTTAACTACACGTATCTTGAAACCTGTTCAGAGAGAGAGAGCAGGTGATATACCGAAAGTGTCAGATAAATAGACCACTATGGCCGCACTAGAACAATACGCCGATGTTATTAAGCAGTTGTTCGTAGCTGGTAAGACCCACACAGACATTTCGGAGACGTTGCAGGACATGGGTGTCTGGAGATGCTCTGCAATGAGTGTCAGATGTTTCTGCATCCTACACAACCTCAGGCAGGAAGGTCATGTTTACGATGCCTCCTAGGTGTGACACGCTTCCCCTCTTTAAAAAGCATGTACACATCTGCCATCCTCGACAAAAACGTTAACTAATAATAACTGTAAAACGTTAGCTATCGTGCTGCTTGATTCACCCATCAATGGAATCACCTGGTAGAGACTGACTGACCTTCCTGAGAAAAAAAAAAGTCAACAAGTCCCGGGTCACAGCACATCGGAAATGATACAAACTAAAAACGAACAGAACAAAAACCCCATGATAATTCCATTCTCACATATTCTATTTTTAATTTCAAAACAAAATCTGATTTTTGATTTGACACCGAGAAATGGAATAACACGTCGTTTTCCGATTTTGGATTCTGGATTCTAAAACGGATATGGAATGAATGAATGATACCCTGATAATCATGTCACAAAAACATGTAAATAAGAGTGACACCCACAAACAAAGCAGCATTTGAACTAGCATCTTTTGCTTTTTTGCAAACAAAAGTTTGATCAAAGTAGGAATGCTTGCATTTCTAACATAACAAAGTTACAAAATGAGACAAGTGTAAAGGCTTGAATGCAGGCTTGTTATAAAGATGCCGAATGCAACCTCACTCACCTTCCCGTTGTCTCAGGTAAGCCGATCAGCTTCTCCTGAAGGTCCCTAAGACCAAGCGGAAGCTCAGAGGGGACCGTGCCTTTGCTGTCGCAGCCCCAAAACTCTGGAACGGGCTGCCTCATAGCATTAAACAGGCCCCGTCTCTGCCTATTTTTAAATCCCTCCTTAAGACCCACTTTTTCTCCCTGGCCTTTGAAGCACAGTTGCCGGCAACTGTTTTATTTATTTTTATTTTGCTTCTTCTGTGTTTTTATTCATTTTAAATTTGTTTTATGTCTTTTATATTGCTCCTTGTCCTTGACAAATTCGTTTTACTTATGTTTTATGTCTATTCCTTTATCTTGTATCTTATTCACTCTCTTGTACAGCACTTTGTTTTAACTATGGTTGTTTTTTAAAGTGCTTAACAAATAAAGTTGGATTGGATTGGAAAATGGTTTATTAACATCCAATTCTATATTTACCAGGTAAGGCTAAAATATGAGGTTAGTAATAATAACAAATTAGGGACAGTTGGGTAGCCAAAAGCTAATCTTCTTTGTGAGCCGTTCCAAAAGGACCAGCTCTCTAAAAAAAGCTGAACTTCCCATCACTTGTATGTGCTTTAAAGGAATAGTTCAGTTTTTTTGAAGTGGGGTTGTATGAGCTCTATGTGACCACTAAGGATATTAGATACAGTAGAAAGTTGTCTCCTCTCCCTCAGTAAGACACAGACTGTAATCGCTGGTGACGAGGAAATAGACGCTAACAGGGAAATACTGTACCAGATTCAAAGGCTATTTTCTCTGCCTACAAGAACTAAAATCAAAAAGTAATACCACAGTTTAGGAGTAAGCTACATAAAATAATTTTTAAGTGTATTAAGTCTTTGAAAATATAAACATTTATCCGGACCTAACTAACTGGTCATGTATCCTTCCGCGCAGCACTAGTGCGCTCCATCCCCCCTCCTCCTTTCAGCTGTAGGGAATGTAAACAAGCTATGCTGGACAACCTGACAAGAAAACTACAGCATTACAGTTAGAAATCATCTATTTTGGTGCTGACAATCTCTTATTGTGGATTAGGATCAGGCATCTATTGAGAGATGAGACTTTTCAAGATTACTAAGAAAGTCCTCTCAGGACCTTTAAAGCTGCTGTGGGGAGGATCTGTTTTAATTGGACTGCCTCGCCACCTTCTGGCCTTGAGTCTCGCGCACACTGTCTTTGAAAAGTGACTAAACCAGAAGTGTGTTTGTTTTGGAACAAATTTTCTTTGTTCAAGCCAACTTTTTACCGGATACAACGTAACAAGCTAATGTAAATATCAGTACAGTTACATAGCGCTGTTGTTTGAAATGTGACAACAAGCAAACAGTGGAAGTTTGTACCTTACACCAGTAGCCGGCTATATATAGCACCACTAGCAGCCTGGTGCTATGACGTATCACTGTGCTAAAGTGACAACAAGCAAACTGTCAGTTTGTAGTTTAGTAGCCATCCATACATGACACTGACAGCCTGATATGTAGTGCTACAGTCCGATCATGTGGGATGTCGTAATGTGTAACGTTAGTGAATCCTGGTTATGTCCTGCCAGTCATCTACCAATCAGAGCTAACGTAACCTCACTCTTAATTTTACTGATAGACTCTCAAGTTTGAACAGACCACTGCAGAATAACTGCTGACTGTGGGTTGGAATGAACATTAGCACAAACAGTTTAGCCCTTTTAGCTTTTAACGCACGCTCTATCGCTCTCCTGTTTAGCTTTCTTCTGCTCTTACATGCTTTTTCTGTCTGACAGTTAGGCTACAGTGTCCACCACCACTACTAAATTAATCACAGAAATTGTTTCCAGCAGAGAAAAACATAGATCTCTCTTCTTACTGCTAAACTTCTAGCTAAGAGGTAGCAATCAGAAATAATCTATATCCATCCATCCATCCATCCATTTTCTTCCGCTTATCCGGGGTCGGGTCGCGGGGGCAGCAGCCTAAGCAGGGAAGCCCAGACTTCCCTCTCCCTAGCCAGTTCGTCCAGCTCTTCCGGGGGGATCCCAAGACGTTCCCAGGCCAGCCGAGAGATGTAGTCTCTCCAGCGTGTCCTGGGTCTCCTCCCGGTGGGACGTGCCCTGAACACCTCACCAGGGAGGCGTCCGGGAGGCATCTGTACTAGATGTCCAAGCCAGCTCATCTGGCTCCTCTCAACGCGGAGGAGTAGCGGCTCTACTCCGAGCTCCTCCCGGATAGCCGAGCTTCTCACCCTATCTCTAAGGGAGAGCCCGGCCACCCTACGGAGGAAACTCATTTCGGCCGCTTGTACCCGCGATCTTGTTCTTTCGGTCACTACCCAAAGCTCATGACCATAGGTGAGGGTGGGAACGAAGATCGACCGGTAAACAGAGAGCTTCGCCTTCCGGCTCAGCTCCCTCTTCACCACAACAGACCTGTGCAGAGTCCGCATTACTGCGGACGCGGCACCGATCCGCCTGCCGATCTCTCGCTCCATCCTTCCCTCACTCGTGAACAAGACCCCGAGATACTGAAATAATCTATATTGATGCTGTTAATATCATTTTAAAGTGTGGATTACAATCAAGCATCAGTGGCGGCTGGTGATAAAAAATTTAGGGGGGGCGCAGTTATGTAGAGGATTAAACAAAAAGTGAAAAAAAAAAAAAAAACAACAACAAAAAAAAAAAAAAGAATACAGTAACTAATATAAGACATCTAAATAAAAAACACAAACACAATCAACCACTCAAACTATATTTACATAACACTTTTATTCGAAAAATAGTGCTTCACAGAAAAAAAAAACAAAACAAACAAAAAAATATTTTCCCTTCAGTACTATTACTTGAGCATAAATTTGGTGTTACAGTTCTGGGCAGAACTAGCAAGGTACTCGCTGGACCCAAAAGCGAGGCGGAGGCAAGGAAGCAGTTTAAGAGTTTTTATTGCACAGAGGGAGTAAGTGAGGATGAGAGTCCGGTTTGTAGCAGCTCTCTCCTGAGAGCGCTGGGCACAGAGAGTTGTGGCTGTGGAAGGTGGCAAGGGCTGTAGCAGTAACTCGAGGGAGGCACTAGGACAAAGCAGCACAAAGACAGGATCAGCAAAAACTCACAGAAAAAGATACACAACAATGTGAGGTCAGTATACTCATCACGAAGGAGACCAAACTACCACGAAGCAAGACGGAATCCACTGGCGCCGGTCCACACCTGAAGAGAGTCTTAAGTAGCCGGCGCCTGATTGCAGATCCGCTGCAGCTGTGCCGGCTGCAGCCGCGGGAGAGAGGAACAGGGAGGGGAGGGGGAAGGAGAGGAGCGCTCCCAGAGCGCAGCAGATTCACCACAGTACCCCCCCCTCAACGGACGCCTCCTGGCGTCCTACCAGGCTTCCCAGGGTTGGCACGGTAAAAGTCATCAATGAGAGAATTGTCCAAGATCAACTTACGGGAAATCCAGGATCTCTCCTCCGGACCATAGCCCTCCCAGTCCACCAGGAATTGGAATCCCCTCCCCCGGGGACGGACGTCCAGAATCCGGGAGACAGAGAAGGCCGGATGGTCATCGATGATCCGGGGGGGAGGGGGGGGGACGGCTGGAGGACTAAGGTCACTGGAGGAGACAGGCTTGATTAGTGACACATGGAATGTGGGGTGAATCCGAAGGGAGGCAGGCAATTTCAACTTTACACATGAGGGGTTGATGACCTTTACCACTGGGAAGGGTCCGATGAACCGTGGCGAGAGCTTACGTGCATCCGAGAGGAGGGGGAGGTCCCGGGTAGAGAGCCACACCTCTTGGCCTGGCTGATACACAGGAGCGGGGGAGCGATGGGCATCAGCCAGACGCTTATTCCGGTCAGCCGTTCTGAGGAGCGCCGCCCGCGCCTCCCGCCAGATGGTCCTGATGCGACGGTGGTGCTCCCTCACCGACGGCACGGCCACAGTCTGTTCCTGCTCAGGAAACACAGGGGGCTGGAAACCGTTACAGACCATGAAGGGGGACATACCTGTGGCCGAGCTGGTGAGGGAGTTGTGGGAGTATTCAATCCACGGCAGGCAGGTGCTCCAAGAGGCAGGATGCTGGGCCGCCACACACCGGAGCGCAGACTCGAGATTCTGGTTGGCCCGCTCTGTCTGGCCGTTGGTTTGAGGGTGGTATCCAGAGGAGAGGCTGGCTGCTGCGCCCACCGAAGAGCAGAAATCCCTCCAAACCTGGGAGATGAACTGGGGTCCTCTGTCAGACACTATGTCAGCTGGGATACCGTGAAGCTTGAAGACGTGGAGGACAAGGAGGTTGGCAGTCTCTAGAGCAGTAGGGAGCTTGGGCAGGGGAATGTAATGAACCATCTTGGAAAATCTGTCAATAATGGTGAGTATAACTGTGTTACCTTCGGAGGGGGGCAGACCAGTGATGAAATCCAGGGCGATATGGGACCAGGGCCGACTAGGCACAGGGAGGGGGCGCAGCAAACCAGCAGGCGGGTGGTGAGAAGCCTTGCCTCTGGCACAGACAGAGCACGCAAGGACAAACTCCCGTGTGTCCTTGCTCATGTTGGGCCACCAGAAACGCTGCTGTAGAAACTCGAGAGTGCGGGTCACTCCGGGGTGGCAGGCCAGCCTCGAGGAGTGTCCCCACTGGAGGACTTTGGCACGGGCGGACTCGGGAACAAACTGCCGATCCTTGGGTCCTGTCCCTGGATCCGGTTGGGCCTTGAGGGCTCTTCTAACCTCCTGTTCGATCTCCCACTGAGCTGCTCCCACGAAACAGGAGGAGGGAAGGATGAAATCCAGGTCCTCTGAATCCATAGAGGGGGAATGAAGGCGAGAGAGTGCGTCAGGTTTGGTATTCTTGGAGCCAGGCCGGTAGGAGAGGGTAAACTCAAACCTGCTCAAAAAAAGGGACCACCGAGCTTGTCTGGGGTTTAGTCTTTTGGCAGAGCGAAGGTAAGCAAGGTTTTTGTGGTCAGTCCATATAATGAAGGGGACAGCAGTCCCCTCCAGCCAGTGCCTCCACTCCTGCAGAGCCCATACCACAGCCAGCAACTCTCTGTTACCCACGTCGTAGTTGCGCTCCGCTGGAGAGAGGCGTCGGGAGAAGAAGGCACAGGGATGAATCCTTTGGGTAGATGGATCCCGTTGGGAGAGCACAGCTCCTGCTCCAGTGTCCGAAGCATCCACCTCCACAATGAACTGGAGAGACGGGTCAGGATGGCGGAGGATGGGTGCACTGGTGAACAGCTCCTTCAGCTGGTCGAAGGCTGCCTCAGCCTCTGGGGTCCACAGGAAGGGAGAGGAGGTAGAGGTTAGACGGGTGAGCGGGCTAGCCACCAGGCTAAAATTGCGAATGAACCTCCGGTAGAAGTTAGCGAATCCCAGAAAGCGCTGTAACTCCTTGCGAGTGGAGGGAGGTGGCCAATCGGCAACCGCTTGTATCTTGGCTGGGTCCGCTTGAAGTCTCCCCTGGGCGATGATATAGCCCAGGAAGTGCACAGAAGAAACATGAAACTCACACTTCTCTGGTTTGATGAAGAGCTTGTTCTCAAGGAGACGCTGGAGGACAGAACGGACATGCTGCTTGTGTTCCTGGAGATTACGAGAGAAGATGAGTATGTCATCCAGATAGACGAAGACAAAGCGGTTCAGCATGTCACGAAGAACGTCATTCATCAGGGTTTGGAAAACAGCGGGGGCGTTGGTGAGGCCAAATGGCATTACTTGATATTCGTAATGTCCCAGAGGCGTATTAAACGCCGTCTTCCATTCATCTCCCTCCCGGATGCGAATCAGATGATAGGCGTTGCGGAGATCCAGTTTGGAGAAGACCCGCGCCTCACACAGAGGCTCGAACGAGGGGTCGATGAGGGGTAGAGGAGTCTTATCCTTAATGGTTATCTCGTTGAGCCCCCGGAAGTCAATACAGGGTCGCAGGGATGAATCCTTCTTCTTGACAAAGAAGAATCCTGCTCCGAGAGGGGAAGAGGAGGGTCGGATAAATCCAGAGGCCAACGAGTCCTTGATATACGCCTCCATGGCGTGTTTCTCGGGACGAGAGAGGTTGTACAGTCTACTGGAGGGTAGAGGGGAACCAGGGAGAAGGTTGATGGCGCAGTCATACCGGCGGTGAGGTGGCAGAGACTGGGCATGATCCTTACTGAAAACTGGAGCGAGATCGTGGTACTCGGGAGGAACAGCAGACAGGTCCGGAGGTGGAGAGGAAGACGGAGGAGCTCTGGTAGTAGGGACGGCAGATTGCAAGCAGTTAGCATGACAGGAAGCGCTCCAGCCGGTTATGGATAAGGTTGACCAGTCTATAGAGGGGTTATGCAGTTTCAGCCAGGGGTAACCAAGGATCAGAGGAGTAGTGGGGGAGTGGATAATGAAGGGCTGAAAAGTCTCTCTATGGTTCCCAGAGATGATGAGGGTGAAAGGCTCAGATTGATGTGTTACCATAGCGAGGAGGCGGCCGTCTAGGGCGGTGACCCTCTTGGGCTCTGAAAGGGGAACTTGTGACAGCCTGAGCTGTTGAGCCAGCCCTTCATGGATGAAACTGTCATCCGCACCAGAGTCAATAAGAGCCTGAAGGGAAGAGGACTCCTGTCCCCACAGGATCAGAGCAGGTACCAACATGCGAGGAATGGGACTGGCAGGGGTAGAAATCTGGCTCACCGTGATCCCCTCTCTCAGCGGTGAGCCTCCCCTTTTACCGATGAAGGACAGGAGGCGATGTAATGGCCGGCCTCGCCACAGTAGATACACAAGTTGTTGCTCATGCGCCTCCTGCGCTCCTGTGGATGGAGGTGTGCTCTGCCCAGCTGCATGGGTTCTTCCAGGGGTTGGGGATTGGGTGACTTGACCATGGGGGCAGAGGACGGGATCTCTGGGGCTGTAGGCTCAACTAGCAGGGCTGGTCTGCGGGATCTAGTACCCCGCTCCCTAACTCTTTCTCTCAATCTATTATCAATCCTAATGGCGAGTGAAATTAAATCCTCCAGGGAGACTGGTTCATCCCTGGTAGCCAACTCATCCTTTAACTGATCAGAGAGACCCTTAGCAAAAACCCCCATCAGGGCTGACTCGTCCCACCCACACTCACTGGCTAGAATACGGAATTCTATGGAGTAGTCAGCCACAGAATGAGAACCCTGAGTTAAAGCTAGAAGTCTCCTGGTGGCCTCCCTCCCTCTAACGGGGTGATCAAATACTCTCTTTAACTCGGATGAAAAACTTGAAAAAGAAGAAAGCACAGAAGAATTACTGTGCCAAAGGGCAGTGGCCCATTTAGCGGCCCGGCCGCGAAGTAAATTAATTACATATGCTACCTTAGCTTTATCACTGGGATAGCTGGAGGGCTGCAAATCAAAAACTAGAGAGCAGTTTAACAAAAACTGAGCACAAGCTCCTAAATCACCTGAAAAAGGCTCGGGAGAGGGAACATAAGGCTCTCTAACAGTGCCAGAGGGTTGGGGGGCAGGCTGTACAGGACTGCTGTCAGCAGAGGGCACTCTAACCTCACTGGAGGAAGCCTGCGGGGTGAGCTGGTTGATCTGGAGGTGCAGGCCCTGTAGTGTCTCCAAAATCCCCTGTAGCATCTTGTCGTGCCTTCCAAGCAGCATGCCTTGGTGGGTGAGGGCTTCCTTAAACTCCTCTGGAGAGGTTGGATCCATACTTCTTGGCCAGTGGATTCTGTTACAGTTCTGGGCAGAACTAGCAAGGTACTCGCTGGACCCAAAAGCGAGGCGGAGGCAAGGAAGCAGTTTAAGAGTTTTTATTGCACAGAGGGAGTAAGTGAGGATGAGAGTCCGGTTTGTAGCAGCTCTCTCCTGAGAGCGCTGGGCACAGAGAGTTGTGGCTGTGGAAGGTGGCAAGGGCTGTAGCAGTAACTCGAGGGAGGCACTAGGACAAAGCAGCACAAAGACAGGATCAGCAAAAACTCACAGAAAAAGATACACAACAATGTGAGGTCAGTATACTCATCACGAAGGAGACCAAACTACCACGAAGCAAGACGGAATCCACTGGCGCCGGTCCACACCTGAAGAGAGTCTTAAGTAGCCGGCGCCTGATTGCAGATCCGCTGCAGCTGTGCCGGCTGCAGCCGCGGGAGAGAGGAACAGGGAGGGGAGGGGGAAGGAGAGGAGCGCTCCCAGAGCGCAGCAGATTCACCACATTTGGCCCTCCTTTCTTTCAGTCCAGCAAATTTTTCAATAACCTTTTGGTCAAAGTCAGTCATTTCAGTTACTAGCCCCTTTTCCATCGACAGCACTGCTAGAGCATTCAGTCTCTCTTGGGTCATAGTATTTCGGAGAAAAGTCTTTATTCGTTTTACAGTTGAAAAGCATCTCTCAGCCTCAGCAGTGGTCATTGGTGTGGTGATGATGCTCTTTAAGAGTGTAACTGTTTCTGAGAATACCTTCCCAAGGTTATTTTCCATAAAGAGGTGGAAGAGGTCCACAGCACCACGGCAGGCTTTGAACTCATCCTTGCTGTAAATAAGACTAAGCTCTGTCTTCAGCTTGTTTCCATTGAGCATGGGGTAGGCATTCACAGTGCTGGTCAGCGCATCTTCAGGAAATGTCTTGTTGTAATGTGCAAACTGGTCACTTTGCAGTAAGGTGGCAAAAGGTGACAAGGTGGTTTGTGAATGAGAACCTTTCCTTTGTGTGTCCCAATATGGTATCACAGACCTACAGAAAGAGGAAAGCATTGAAAAATATTATTTCCAAATTTAAAAGATAAAAACATTTTGTTTTCAGAATCATTTTAAATATATATATATATATATATATATATATATATATATATATATATATATATATATATATATATATATATATATATATATATAAGACTCTTTAGATAAACTTTTAACAAAAATACATCCTGCTGTGGTGATTAAAGAACCAAAGAAAAAACATGGCAGTAGTATAGTTTTCTAGTGATTATCAAACAATTTAAATAGTTCTGACTGTTTAGATCTCATTTGCAGCTCTTATTTTGTGTTGAGATACCATATTACACATTTACTGCAGTAGATTGGAAAGTCGTGGCCAGGATGTCTGATTGACTCTTGTGAATCCAGGTCTGTGATATTAGCTGGGTCTTTCAGCACAAAAGACTGGTGTATGGACATGCACAAAGCAAAAAATCTAATTTCCACATATCCATACTCGACTGCCAAAGTATATATTCCTTTGGTGCATTTATTGTAATATAGTATTAGTTAATTGGCATGTTTGTTTATGTTGCTTAATTAGAAATCTTCTGTTATTTGTTATGTGTAAACTCTGAAACTCATGTGTCTCCCTGACCGGAGACGCTATTGTGTTAAGCCTAACATGAACATATAGAAAGAACTTTTAATACACCACATACTGCAGAATTAATGCATCAGTCCATTTTCTTTATGATACATGAATTTGGTTACATTTTCGTACACTTCTCTTAACACAGAGAAATTAAAACATCCTCCTTTACTTTTCAGTGAATCAGTGGTTAAAACACTTTATCTCACCTCCTCTGCAATCCTTTGATGTTCCTGTGGACTGGTTGTTTGTCGTCTCTTTGTGGCCTGGGAGCTGCTGCTTTCACCATGGCTTTGCTCAACCATCGTGCAGACAGAGTTATCCGTGCCGGTCGTTTGAAACAGTAAATAGGGGAAGCAGTAAAATGAGTTACTCACGGCGCATCCACTTAGCCAGCTACGTTTCTTGTAGCTACCCCGCGAGAAACCGCGAGTGTAAGCTCGTCCTCTATCACTTGTCTGCTGCTGAATCTGAAAATAGGGCTGGTCCGGCCCAAGCTCCTTTACTCTTTTCTTTTCTTCAAGGCTGCGCCTCACAAAAGGGTATCTCTGTAAAGAAACAATCGTGTTGTCCGCCGTAGTTCCACTTGAAGACGCCATTCCGTAGTTCTCTGTCATTCACAGTGTAAGGCCAAGTGCGCATGTGTAAATCTACTGATGCGTTTACATGATTGACAACGTCCGTTGTCCAATTGCATGTGACGAAAAAATACAGTGACGAATATTTATTGGCTACTAATCAAAGTGGGTGTCTCTAGGGCGCAATTTTTGCGCCCCGAGGGGGATCCCTGAGGTGGCAAATGAGAGAGAGGCCTGCTGTCAAATGCTGGGCAAAAATCGAAGGACGTTCATTTATATCCATCAGACCGGCGCCCCTTCATTTGAAAGGACGTATTTAAAAGAAAATCCTCTTCAAAATAAATAGTGTACGTTTCTACAAGGCTTTTATGAGGTAGTACAAAATGCATTTTGTTTAAATAATGTGTAATAAATAATTATATGATAATAATAATATTTTTAGATATATTTCTGGGGAGGTCAGCGCCCTTGTGCCCTCTATTGGCCAGCTGCCCCTGTCAAGCATATATATTAAGAGAGAAGACTTTTTCAAGATCGTGTTCAAACTTCTCACAGCCCCTTTAATGTTGCACACTTTAAAAAAAAAACAAAAGCTGTATTTTCTACAGAGAGTTGGCAAAACATTTCATTCCTAATGATACTTAAATTCTGTTGCTGTGTAAACTGAGTTTTTTCCTCATTTTCTCTGTAAATTGTTCAGCACAAGGCTCTAAAGCAGCTTTGAAAGACTGTGAATGTGAAAGAACGAACAAACCAAATTAAAGTCCATAAGGAAACAAACGTTTACCTCAGAGTTTGCAGACAAAAAGCAGAAACTGAACAAACTGCAGAGAAAAAACAATAAAGTGTGAGACCTTGCAGCGGCTGCACTTCTGCTTGCCTGTGTCTCTGTTTGTTTGGAACGCTGAGCAGGTTGGATGTGCTGAATGATGTCTTTCACCTCTCTTAGGACATCAATAGTGCTTTGAACTTGCCTGAGGTAGTTTCAGAGCCCTCTCTGAGACTGTGTGCAGCACAGCATGTTGAAGAAAGGACGCCTTGGCAGCATCACCTCACAGGTGAAGGTTTTTGGGTTTAAAGTGATACTCTGGGATGGAACAAGTTGGGTCCTATCACAAGGTTTAGGGCAGAAATTACCGCTACAGCAGTGTTTTTGTGCAGCAGAAGCCCAGAGCGCTCGCACCAAACACCCCCTCCCTGCTCCTCTGCTGGTTTCCTCTGCACTCAGACGGGGCCATATTTTACTTGACCAAAAACACAAATAAACGGACTCCCACCGAAAAAATCTGATATCAGTCTGCATTCACACTTTATTTAGAGAATTTTCAGAGCGTTACTTTCATACAAAAACACAGCTAAATAAGGCTCTAGTTCTCATCGTGTCGTAAAACGGTGCTACCTCCGCTGCAGAGCCACAGCTGGCTACAAGGCGCTTGCCGCTTGGTGTATCAGTCCGCGCACGCGGCGTGCCAGATATAAACAAACGCAGGTAGTCTGCCAGGACGAAGAGACATGATGAGAACTAGAGCCTTGATTATCTGTGTTTTTGTGTGGATATAACGCGCTGAAAATTCTCTAAATAAAGCGTGAATGCAGACTGATATCAGATTTTTTCGGTGGGAGTCTGTTTATTTGTGTTTTTGGTTAAGTAAAATATGGCCCCGTCTGAGTGCAGAGGAAACCAGCAGAGGAGCAGGGAGGGGGTGTTTGGTTCGTGCGCTCTGGGCTTCTGCTGCACAAAAACACTGCTGTAGGGGTCATTTCTGCCCTAAACCTTGTGATAGGACCAAACTTGTTCCATCCTGGAGTATCACTTTAAGAGTCATCACAGGAAAAGTCTAAAGGGTCTCATACAAACTAACCTGTCCATGTTCACACTTGTCTGTGCACCAATGATTGTGTTATCACTGCAGCTTGACGGTTAATCCCAGGATCAATAAAAGCCGCTCTCTCAGGATTGCTTCGCTGTGGCCTTGATCTGTCACACAGCATCGTGTCAGTCGGCTTCCACACCCGCACACAGCACAAACAGAAAATCTAAATGTCTTTCAAGCCTTTACAGATCTGAGTCATGCACAGGAACATGTATCTGTGTTAAACAGCGAAATTAAAAATGTTTTATTGTCACTTCTCCACTTCAAAAATCCAAAATGAGCTGGTTTTGTCCGCTTCTGTGCTGCAGCTTCTTTAAAAGCACACCGATGGTAATATTGGACGCAGGAGGTTTCACATTCACTTTCCATGCACACTCTCTCTGGCAAGGCCGGAAATTTGTCCTGGCACCGGCACAGCTTCCAAGTTCTTGAACACTCACATGAAAGCCTCTTTACTCTGCACTCACTTGGAAAGGGTTGGAAGAGAAAAGCCACCTGGCAGGCTTTGCACTTTGAAGATTTAGCTGACCAGTAGAAAAACTAAATAAATGAGGATTTTGGAACCTTCAGGAAGGCATCGCTCACACGCCAAACAAACCATCAATTCAGCTGTCAACGAAGAGGAGAGTTACGCTCATGAGGAGGTGTGCTGACTTCCTTTTTTATTCCTGGAGCTTTTATTAAAACCAAAGCTCAGCCAAGCAATTAAAGCGCTAAGGCTCCTCTGAGGTGAGAGGGAACCACATCTGTCTGTACTGTACTGAAACACCAACAACATGAATCGCATGAGTTCATGATCTTTAGAGGAGTTGGTACAGGGATTCAGGCTGAAGCAGGGGTCAAATTTCTGCATTAACTCTACACCCCTGTGTCCATGTGTATCAAATGTTCTGCAGTACTCCTCTCTTCCACATGAGGGCAGTGTGGTCTGTGTTATCATCATTAGATCACCTGTTTCTGGTCTTGTTGGCTTTGTTAATCTTGGTTTATGCTTAAAGAGAGGTCCGCGCAGCTTTCAGCAGACAATTGGCATCATCTTGGCAGCTTCGCCCCCTTGGACGGTCCACTTCAAGCAGAACATTTTCGCATTGCACATCTGAAAATTTCTAACTTCTGCATGAAGAACTCATTACGCTAACAATATTGGTAACTACATACTTTACTAAACTTTACGAACGCACTTTACAATGTTTCTCAAGCCGTTTTTGCGAATTAGTGGCACTTGCATGCATCCTGCCCGTGTGTTTGTCCAGGCACCATTTCATGGAGACTGAGTTGTGACGTAGCTGCTGGTGTGCACATGCAAAGACAGACAGGAAAAAGGAAAAACGGTAACAGAGATGGACAGAGTCAGAGACAGGGGTTTCAGCCAGTGGAGATACTGACATTGCTTTCAATTCATAGCTTGAAAGGACAAAACCATTGGTGTGAGATTCACTCTGTGCCCAGACAAGAAGCGTCATTCAACTGCTGCTAACTCAATGGGCAGCCTGTCGAAGCATTTGACTAGCTAGCACCACTCTACAAAACTTATAATGAAACAATCTGCTCACCTCAAAGAGCAGCTTCAGCCAGGGCAGCATCTTTCTGACTCCAAGGAGGAACGGACTGTCAGATCAAATATTCAAAAGTCTTGTACTCATGCCACACAAACGCTATTTTTTAGGATAGAGAAAATTCTAAACTTAATGGGATAAAGTGCACTTTCTGTTTATTAACTGCATTTTCTATTTCACAGGATAAAGTGCAATTTATTTTTCTTAAACCACTTAAGTTTTTTTGCCTAAATTTTTTGTCTGAAAATCTAGAACAGAGTTTAAAATTCTTCTTTTGACTTACAAAGCGCTTAATGGCATCAGGGCATCTTATCTTAAAGACTTAATCGTTCCGTATTATCCGTCTAGGTCTTTGCGTTCTCAACATGCAGGTCTGCTCGTTGTACCTAGGGTCTCTAAAAGTAGTATGGGAGGTCGAGCCTTTAGTTATCAGGCTCTTCTTCTTTGGAATAACTCACCGGTTGAGGTCCGGGGAGCAGACACGGTCTCAACCTTTAAGAATAGACTTAAAACTTTCCTTTTTGATAAAGCTTACAGTTAGAGCTGGATCAGATCTGAACCAGCTCTTAGTCATGCTGCTATAGGTTTAGACTGCTGGGGGGAACTGACACACAGAGCCCCTGTTTCCTTCTCTATCTGTCAGTCTAACTTCTAGTCTTACTGTCCTGTTATAGTTACTGACCATACACCTCTCTGGGAGGATCTGAGGCCCCGTTTACACGGAGACTCCCGCAAAGATTCTTCCTTTGCGTTTCCAAAAGCCACCGTGTTTACATGAGGACGGCGTGAAAACAATCCGCATTCGTACAACTCCAGGAGGACAAGTCTCCTCTTCTGTTCTTTCTTTTTCTACTGTTTTGTTGTGTGAGACGGTCGGCAATCCAACCATGACACGCATTACCGCCACCTACTGGACCGGAATGGCTCAACTGGAAATGTGGCTGCGCGCGGAGCCTTCACCTGAAAATGCGAGTGCGCATGCGGTGACGTCAGCGTTTCACCCTGAAATGCTCCGCTCTGTGTTTACACGAGGCTGGATGGAGGAGCAGAGTCAAATCTTTCCAATCTGGGGAGCATTTTCAAAAGACTGCGTTTTCACTGAAAACGCAACGTGGTCTCATCTAAACGGAAGGCCAAAACGCAACGAAATGTTTGCAGAATTGACCGTTTCTGGCGTCATGTAAATGGGGCCTGAGTTTGTCTTGTAGGTTCCTCGGGATCGATGATGTGGACGGCCTGCTGCTACGACTTTGGAGTATTGCAAGGAATGGCCTGCTGGTTTTACCTAAACTGTCCCCACAGCGCCAAACTTCGGACTATGTCTGTGTCTGTCTCTCTCTCCCTTTCTGTGTGCCCGTGTGTGTGTATCCCTCTCTTTCTGTCACACACACACACACACACACACACACACACACACACACACACACACACACACACACACACACACACATACTTATCTCCCACTCTCTCTCCTCCATCTGTCTCTCTCTAACCCCGACACAGTCTCCTCAGATGTCTGTCTAACATGAGTCTGGTTCTGTCCGAGGTTTCTGCCTGTTAAAGGGAAGTTGTTCCTCTCCATTGTAACTTGCTAAATACTGCAAAGTCCTGTACTCATGGTGGATTAAGATGAGATAAGACTCCTTATCTTGTCTTGATGTTGGGTTTCTGTGAATAAAATTTTATTAACATTTACGGGTCTAGACCTGTAAATGTTTTTGTAAAGTGTCTTGAAATAACATTTGTTATGATTTGGCGCTATATAAATAAAGATTGATAAAGATTGATTGATTGAAAATAATTTCTGTGATTAATTTTGTATTGATGGTGGAGCCGAACTGTCAGACAGAAAAAAGACAGATGAGCAGAAGAAAGATTAACACGAGAGTGAAAGGGCACAAGCTAAAGGCTAACACAGGGGCTAAAATGTTTGTGCTAATGTTGATTCAGCAGTTATTCGGCAGTGGTCTGTTCAAACTTGAGAGTCTATCAAAGAAATGATAGACGTTAGCTCTGCTTGGTAGATGACTGGCAGGACAAAACCAGGATCAGGCTGCCAGGGCTACGTATGGATGGCTACTAAAACTACTTACAAACTGACAGTTAGCTTGTTGTCACGTTAGCCTACAGAGATATTATAGCACCAGAATGCTAGTGGTGCTACATTTAGTCAGCTGCAGACTTACAATGTTCGCTTGTTGCTATGCTTCAAACAACAGCCCTATGTAACTGTACTGATAAATACCTTATCTCGTTGTGTTGTATACTGTAAAAAGTTGACTTGGATAAAGACAATCTGTTTCAAAACAAACACAAGCCTGATGAAAAGTCACATCTCTATGACAGTGCGCGTGAGACCCAAGGCAGTCCACTTAAAACAGATCCAAGAAAAGTAAAAGTAATCTCATTACAATTTACAGGAGTAACTTCTTACTTGTAACTACTTACTTTTTTGTGCCCCAACACTGTGGACATTAATCCAAACATCGCCATCTTGCATTGTAGCTGTGTCACTATCAAATAAAGAATCACTAGTTCACCCAAGACCTAAGCTAGAGTTGTGGCTCTGCATGATTAATTGCAAAAGTACAAATGGTTGCAGCTAAATTTCTCATGATTAGAAACCGTCAAACCAAAAGCGTCATTCCACTATAGGTTGTATTCACAAAGCTCCAACACATATTCCAAATTAAAAGGATTTCTGCATTCACTCAAGCGGAAAAACTTCCAAACAGCTGCAGCAGCACTTCTCTTTTCACTCCCCTCTGCTTCCTCTCTCAGTGGCAGAATATGCATAAAAAATGTGCCAGAGGGACCAAAACAGAGCTGGAGCACTCAGCTATAAGTGGCTCGGTGGTGAACCAAAGTCCACGGCCTGAAAAGCCTTCAGCATTTTGTGATTCCAGCTATAACGCCAGGATGCTCGTACAGTACGCTGAGTGTAAAACTGATTTAGTGATGTGTTTTGAGGTATTCTAAAGCTTTAACCTTATAAAGCAAAATGAAAATGCAGGGATCTGTGGCTTCCTGTCATCCAGCCCAACCCTCCATACAGACTCTCCTCTGCTGCTCTGAGCTGCTGGCACTGAGCCTGTCTCAGCCTCCTTCATATGCACACTCTGCTTCACACCAGCTATTTCTGGTTCTCTCATTCTGTATGCCCCCCCTCTCCCCTCCCTCTTCTACTCTTATCTCTTTGAGTGTGTGTGTGTGTGTGTGTGTGTGTGTGTGTGTGTGTGTGTGTGTGTGTGTGAGAGAGAGAGAGAGAGAGAGAGTGTATCTTTCACACACATACACACTCTCTCAGTTCTTGGCTGCCTTCCTGTGAATTCATCATTAATTCATCCAATTTCTTAATGTTCCTCCTCTTCCTCACATGACCTCACTGTCCTACCTCTCCCACCACCCACTGGCTTCTCTCCACTCCAGATTGAAGAGCTTCTTTCTTCTTTATTGCTTTCTCTGCCACCGAGTTCTTCCATAAAACAGGCCCAGGGTTGTTTTTCAATGAGCGTTTGAGTTTTACTCTGCCTGCACATCACAGCAAGGCTCTTATTTATCTGTTTAACACATTCATTCCATCAAAAAAGACATGCACATAGCAAGCTGAAAAGTACAACCAGAGTCTTAAAGGTAAGGCCTGCAGAAATTTCTGTTACTTGTTAGTAAACACAACATTCAAACTGAGCTCCTCCTCCTTGGCTCAGTGCCAGCAGCAGCGCACACCCACTACCTCATACAGAAGCTATGTGAAAACACTGACTGGCCCAGCAACCACCTGTAGCACTATGTTTCTACGTGGGAGAGACTTGAGAGCTGTGCACCTGACTTTGCATGGCAGCACGAGCTAATCGCGGGTATATGAGATTTAGCAGAAAGCTAACTAGGCCTGTCACGATAATCAATAAATCAATGAACCGAACGATAAATAAAAACGTCCTCGGTAAGTTTGCCAGCCTCGATAAACTGACATGTGCGTGCATGTTTTTTTTTCTCCTCTCTTTCCACCAAAGAGGCTGAATGAGTAGATGGCTCACTACGTCTATCTTTCCTAACATCGGGGTGCATAGGTTCTATAGTGGATTTAGCAGATTTATAGAGGAGTGAGCATCTGTCAAAATGCGATCTTTGGGGTGAAGACGGCTGCTCGCGCGTACACATGGAGAGAGCTGAAGCGAGCGTCCTGAGGGGTAAGGAGGAAACACGCTAATATGAGTGATGGCACGAAAGATACGGTTCTTAAGCCACCTGCCACAGTCCCAGTGTGGGAATATTTTGTTTTTTATCAGAATTAACAAGGTGTGAGCTCATGAACACCAACGAGCTGATATGTTGCATTTGTTTGAAAATAGTGGCGACGAAGAAGAAGAAGGGGAGGTGCAGCGGAGCCTTGTTCTTTGACAGTCCGCTCTTACT
Source organism: Halichoeres trimaculatus (assembly GCF_033239565.1). NCBI lineage: Eukaryota > Metazoa > Chordata > Actinopteri > Labriformes > Labridae > Halichoeres > Halichoeres trimaculatus. The sequence continues at coordinate 36,683,444 of NW_027437182.1, read as the reverse complement.
GAGGCTTTTGTTCTGCAAAGTAAATAGAAACAAAAGCGCCAAATGGTGGGCACTCAAAGACAGCTACATTGCCAAAGAAATGCAGCCCTTCAATACGGTTAAAAGCCAGAAATGTTCAAAATGTTTGACAGACAGTACGGATTGACTGGGAAAAAGGACATGTTACAAACAATTCAGGAACTGTATAAACTCCCTTTGATTTAGGCTATAGTTTTTATTGTTTTGTTTTTTTTTTTTGTTTTTTTTTTCTGAAGTCTCGTTTTTTCTTTAGAGACAGGGTCTATGTTTTATTGTTTTTGATTAGTATTAATTATTTTAATTGACATGCTTTTTTCCTAAAAGAGAGTCCATTTCATTTTCATTGCATTTTTTTCTTTATTGTTTGTTAAATTTATTATATTTTTTGTTTAATTTATTTTATTGAAAAGATGCTGACCTTTTAATTACAGTTAAATACTCTTGTGAAATTAAAGTTTCTTGCTTTTGATATGGTGTACTCACTTTATTATCCCATTATCATAATTACATCAATGAAAAAAATGAAAAAAAAAAAAAATCAAAATAATATTGACAATAATATTGTTTATCGGCAATAATATTTTGGAAAATTATCGTCTAGCAAAATTTGTTATCGTGACAGGCCTAGAGCTAACTCAAGTCACTCTTTGTCCCATGCTGCTCTCCAAGTTCCTGAAAGCGAGTGAAAGTCAAGCCAAGCTTCACCCTGGTTTGGAAAGAAAGCTTTATCTGTTTACCGTTTTGTTTCACTCTGATTGTGCTTTTCTTCCTGCATGTTACGTCCACTATCATAGCCGCTCTCATTAGCTCCTTCCACTCCCTATGATCAACACAAAAAGTCACTTATGCACTGGGCACACTGTGAATGACTGACATAACCACTTTCTGCCCAGAAACATCCCAACACAACCAAAACATCAACATATAGGCAGAGGAGGGGGTTGAGGCAGACACTGACACTGACACAGAGGTATAGATCGATTTATAGACAACGTCGTCAAAAATCTGTGCATGTATTCTGAAAATGGAAGCAGCGTTAAGCTCCATCCATTCAGACAAGTTATCGTTCTTTCAACACCAATTAAAGCTGTTAGCAGTATAAGAATGTCTGGTTGTTCTGTGGTCAGTTGTCAGATTTGATATTATGCCATGGAGTCAACTTTTGTCCGGTTCTAACTATTAAAGAGATACCAGTGTTTTTGAGCAAAGTGTGACCATGCTAACTGTTGACTCTCAGACAAAGGTGTCAGCGACTGTCACATCTAGATTCTGACAACTTTATTAATCCCACATGGGGCAATTCGTGTGGAGCAGCTTGTACACGACCATCTATCGTTGTTGGGAACGTGGGATCTATCTCCAGTGGGATGGACGAGCTAGCTGTTCACAGACGTGGCTGACGGAGCTGACATCAGACGCCAGCGCCACATTGGAGGAGCTTCACCTGCTGTGGGCAGACAGGATCCAGGAGACAGAGACTGAACAGACTGCTGGGGAAGCTCAGTCCTGGACCCTGTGGAGGTGGAGACTGGCTGGGCTGGAGAGTGGTGGACGGGCTGTCGTCATCTAATTTATTATGGATCTTTTTGCACTTTCTATACTCTTTATTGCTTTTGTTTTTTTGATTGCTGCTGTGACTACAATTTTGTTGTACCTGTTACATTAACAATTAAGTTCTATTCTATTCTATTCTATTCTATTCTATTCTATTCTATTCTATTCTATTCTATTCACAGATTATTTCATGTAAACTACAGTGTTTCACTGACATTGTGGTTTCTCTCTTTTGTCACATAACCCCAAAAACTGCCTAAAATGTGTTTTTAATTACATGAACATATTCACTGATCCAAAGAACAAGTGTAGTGGGAAAATGTTAGATCATTAATAATGTTAATTGTTGTATTTTTTTAATGAATCTTTTTATGAGACAAAGTCATATGTCTAACATTTGGTGAATAATGTCTTTGTGGTATAGAAACCGTTTTAGTCATGTCTCCCTGATGCTGTTGTGGTTTTGGATAATAGCAGCTGTATCTGCGCATGTCATTGCAGAACATTTAATCAGTATAATAACTCTAACGAGCACACGGCTGAAAACCCTGAAGTATTTATTAGTGAGTCAGAGCCTGTGAGCGTGAGTTGCTCAGATGGGACGCAGGGTGAGAACGTAATGTGAGACTTTGTTTTCACACCGCTCAGCTGACCTTGGCACCGAGGATCTGCTTGGAGACGGGGAGAGAAGAATCAACAGAAGGATGGGAGTGAGGGGAGGGGGCAGAAGCAGAGAATCACACTTCATTAATGTAGAATCTATAATGTGTACTACACAGGATGGCTGTTACCATTGTTACCTAATGCACAGGCTGTGTTCTCTCCTCTGCTGTCTTAGGGTTATAGCAACCCTGATGTGCTTTGTCTGTTTTGTCCTTTGTGTCCGTTACAGCTACAGTAGTTTGTCCTGCTGATCACTCAAGCCATCGTGGAAATCTTTTGAAGAGAGCGCAGCAGATCTGCTCCCTCTCTGCATCAGAATGAGAAATAAAACTGGTTCAGGTCCCTGCTCAGGATGCTTCTAACAGCTGAAATATTTCAGATGCATCTGCAGTCCATCTCCGCTCTGTCATGGCAACAGATCAGATAGGTTTCCATTCAAGTCAGTGTGTCAACTTACACTGGATCCGTTGCAGTCTGTCTGCATGGCTGGTCTTTCATGTCGCAGGTAATGCACAGCCATCCTGTTTCTATCAGACGCGGAGCTGTGAAGCATAAATTCAGCGGGGCAGAAAATCATGACCAGAGACGACCTAAAAACCCCCAGTGACTTTCAAAATAAAACAAACCGTGTCAAAGTCAGTTCGTATGTAGCTCAACTAACAAACAAACTGATATGATGAGCAGAGCCAGACCAGGAGTCAACAGGTTTGAGGTTTTACAGCCCAACATGAATGAAGAGAGACTTATCAATGCAGTGAATAGAGTCAGACTGCAGACATATGCGCTGTACTTTAGGCGAGGAGTTTTCGAAAATAGAAATAGAAATAGAAAATACTTTATTTATCCAGAAATTCAGGAGTCACAGCAGCAATCAAGAAAACAAAAGTAAGAACGTGTATAGAAAGTGCAAAAAGGACAGCCCGTCCACCAATCTCCAGCCCAGCCAGTCTCCACCTCCACAGGGTCCAAGACTGAGCCTCCCCAGCAGTCTGTTCAGTCTCTGTCTCCTGGATACTGTCTGCTCACAGCAGGTGAAGCTCTTCCAATGCAGCGTTGGTGTCTGATGTTAGCCCCGTCGGCCATGTCTGTGAATAGCATGATGCTACTCTACCCTCTGGTATCCCCTCTGTTGCTGGAAGGAGGCCCCTTGCAACATCTCCACAGAGCCAGTCGTCGTTTGACGCTGCCTTACCAACCTCAAAATGTTGTGCCTCTTTATTTCTTCTTTTTGTATTATGAAACTTTTTAAGATCTACGCTGCAAAATGTAAATTCTTGCAAATTTAAACTGGTCTTTAAGTTTTGATCAGGTGTGTATTTTGAAATATGTGGGACATTAAAGGACTCTCATTTAAGACAATTTAGAGAATTAACTAAGGGAAGGCATAAAGCAATATGAAAATTCCACCACACACCTAATATAAAGGCTACTTTAAGAATGATGCAGAGGATACTTAAACCGCTTCCCATGAGAGGATATATGCTTTTGCCTCCACAGCTGGGACTATCAAGGAAGGGCAACATCCAGTCAAATCTGAACCTGCTCCTTTTAGTCAGGTTTTACAGAGAAAACACAAATCGGCCTGTGAGGCTCATTTAGACAAAATCATGAGAGTCATAATAGAAAAAAACAAAAACAGAGAATTTGATTATAACAAGCATTGGATGGAATAATGGAAAAGCCAAGAGCAACTGCAGCAAAGTGAGAGGACAATGCAGACGTTAGTCAGTGCCAGAAGAACAAACAGGACTGCAAAGTGAAGACAGAAATGTCTCTCTCTCTCTGAAAGTAGAACAATTCCTGCCAATTTTCTGCTGTTCCTCCCTGCTGCTTCCCCCTCGATGATCAACTGAGAGGGAAGTTAGAGACCAACTGTCCTGGAGATGGTTTTCATTGCAGTTATGTGTCAGGAGAGAGATTTCTGTCATCAGTCATCTTTTATTCTCAGGCCAATAGAAAGACAAAGTAAAGAAAAAATCACTTTAATGTTAAACTTGTTTTTTTTTTCCTCACAGTAAAACATCACAGCAAAATAAAAGTAACACAGCAGAGTAACCTTAAAAACAAAAACCACAGAGTAAAATTTATTAAACTTTTTTTTTTTATATATATAAATAATCAGTTTATACAGTAAACCTGCTTTTTGCTAGGGTCCGCCGCATTTTCTTAAAAAAATAGAATCAATTTTTACAGGAACAATCCAGCTCAATCATCTCCTACGGGCCTCTATAGATGTGTGTCAGTGTCTGTGTCTGCCTCATCCCCTCTTCTGCCTGTGTGTTGATGTTTTGGTTTCATCAGGACATTTCTGGGCAGAGATTAAGCATGGTTTCATCAGCCAATCACATTGCGCTCAGTGTGCAAGTGGCTTTTAGTGTTGATTAGTGAATGGAAGAAGCTAACTTGATAAGCTATGATAGCGGACATAGCATGGAGAAAGAAAAACACAACCAAGTTGACATGGCACACCAAACAGATAAAGCTTTTTCCTCAACGGGGGTGAAGCTTGGCTTGACTTTCACTGGCTTTGGGAACTTGGGGAGCAGCACAGGATGAAGAGCTGTTTCTTTCCTTCCAAAGCAAAGACATTTTTACAAAGTGATGATAAAGAGATGTCAGGTTAGGGTGACACATTGAAAGCAAACAGACTTCACTACCATGGATTGCATTACATGAGTAATGGGACAGATAATAATAATAAAAATACATTTTATTGGACAAGATATGAAAAGCAAACGTTAAGCAAATGTTACAGTATTCAGAGGTTTTGGATACCTTAACGTTCGCTTTTCATATTTTGTGTAGCTGATGCAACTCCTAGATGCATGTCATCTGTCCAATCACTCATGAAATGCAGCCCACCACAGGAAGTCCGTCTACTGTGAACCCATCACCCCAGCCTGACATCGGTGTGTGGTTATTATTAGCTATAGGTGTCACTAAAGCAATGCAAGGTAGATCGTTATAACGAGTGATTTCAAAATGCAAACAACATTTCTAAACATGGCTAATATTAACATGGAGTAGCAAAGGGTTGAATACCTGATAAGAAATATAGATATCATGGAAAATTTGTCATACCCCTTGGTTTTAAGTGAGGTCTTGGTTTGTCCTCATTTCGTGGGCGGTGTAGCCCTTTACCTCGGATCTTAGGACGTGGTCACACTGGCCAATCGTGCCGTGCCTAAGCACGCTTCAGCCGTAAAGCACGTTTGGTATGGCCAGTCTGACTGCAACTGTACCATGCTCAAGCACGATTCCCTTGTCAATTCTGTTTAGATAATTCATTACACTACCACCATGACAGCTCAAAATACATGCTTGATATCTGTGGCAAAAAAGCAAAAATCATGGGTTGCGGGATATTCAATAAATGTTGCTAAATTCAAGTATTCTTCAAAGTTTTTGATAGAATACATCATGTCCCTTCCGTGCTTCGAAGAGGTGGGCTTCGGCACAGTTTACTTCATGCACGAGCACAAGCACGCGGGCAGTGCGTGCGATCCATTACGTACAATCACCGCGAGCGCATCTCTCAACAGTCATTTTAAACAAAGCAGGGATGTTAGAGGGCTGTGTCGGGCGAAAACGACTTACCATAAGTCCAAAAGTCTCTAAAGTTGTAGCAGTACTCTCTGTGTCTCATTGTGCTGACTCTGATGAGATCGAGCTTCATGTAAACAGATGCTTCACGATGACGTAGGCGGGCCGTGCGCATGTTGATACCCGCTAAAGTCTGGTTCATATTGGGGTAGTGTGACCGCTGGCCGTACTCTCCAGCTGGGGATCGGCGCTGCAGGGGGGCAAACGTGCTTAAGCACGGCACGTTTTGGATGGCCAGTGTGACCGCGTCCTTACAGAGAATAGGGACACTACTTCACTACACGTGCAAAACAAAGGGCTAAGGGGTAGAATTGGGATTGGATCTTATTCGCAGACTGTACATGTTATGAAAATGACATCCATGTATTCTCTCTTTAAGCTTCATCCACCACTTCCACCTCAGTGGGCGGCCCAGCCTTACAGCATGATATGTTTGACAACAGGCTGTCTCTCCAGCAACCACAACATGGAGACTGGGAGCAGAGTACATGAGTCAACGCCAACCAATGACATTCAAGTCAACCTCAGTCTTTTTGACTCAGCCGTGCGGAGGAAGGACAGGTCGAAATAACAGAACTCAAAGTTGTCTGACAGCATCCAGGGCCTAATGAGGCTCTTTGGCTCCTCTGCAGTAGATCCTTATAGCTGTACAAAAATGATTTTGAAATAAAGAACTTTTTTTTTTTTTTTTTTTTCTCACAGAGGGTATTAATGATTAAAGACACTGACACTAAATAAAATCATGCGTTACCATTTTGTTGAACTAAATATTCATCACATCTCACAATAAAGCCTGCCACTGCTCTACTTCACCTCCGACAACATCAAGAGCCCACCAACTTTCCATGCACCTGTGGCTAATGTAACCTATGTTTACCGCTAAGGCTTACTTTATCATAAACTTAAGGATAACATAAGAAGAGAAGGCTAATGAAATCAGAAGATCCAAACTCAAAAAAGAGGGAAATAAATGAGGTGGCTATACTTAATAAGGCACAACAGACAGTAAATGAGGGTTTCAAAAATATGGTTTGTATTTTCAATATAAAGGAAAATAAAAGAAAAAAGAAAAAATATTTTAAGTTCTTTAGTTCCTTTTTTAGTGAGTTCACTTCACTTTCCCAAACCAGTAATCCACAAAACTTATAATTTAAATAAGGCACTTCGTGCAATCCGTAATTATGATTGTCTACAGGATTCAAAGTCCATAATACTAAAAAACGTTTTCTTCTTCAGAGATACGATAGTCCAAAAGGCTAGAAAATAGTCTCTTTCAACAGAAAAGCTTATCTGGTGTTGGTCGTTGTTTCACAGATAGAATCCAATGTCCTTGTTTGTCCGTTTCAGCTCGCCATCAGTCCACACCAGAAGGAAAAGGTAACTCAAAACATGGCCTGTATAAAAATAAGGCCAAACTTAAACACTCATAAGCATAATAAATTAACAAGTAAGTTACACAAGTTAACAAATGATCAAATAAATAACAGTTAAATTAAATAAAACATTGATACATTTACTCGTCCATCTTTCTTCTTTGATTTTATAGCCCCACACTACGTATTACGCAGCTAGTTGCTCATTCATGCTCACACTCGCACATGGTCGCCAAACTTTTGTTAGCATTAGCTTTCACCATCGATACGTTATCTTGTACTCACTCATACAACAACACACACACCAGTAGATGAGTGTACACCGTATTAGATTCATGCCAGTCACTATAAGGATTATTAACTTACCAAGTCGATGGGGTGGGCTCATCCATCTCTGGGGTTGAAGTCACCGAGGTGGTTAAAAAGCTCCTCGGTGGCAGGGCCCCGGGGGTGGATGAGATCCGCCCAGAGTTCCTTAAGGCCCTGGATGTTGTGGGTCTGTCGTGGCTGACACGACTTTGCAACATCGCGTGGACATCGGGGGTAGTGCCTCTGGATTGGCAGACCGGGGTGGTGGTCCCCCTTTTTAAGAAGGGGGACCGGAGGGTGTGTTCCAACTACAGGGGGATCACACTCCTCAGCCTCCCTGGTAAGGTCTATTCGGGGGTACTGGAGAGGAGGGTCTGTAAGATTGTCGAACCTCGGATTCAGGAGGAGCAATGTGGTTTTTGTCCTGGCCGTGGAACTGTGGACCAGCTCTATACCCTCAGCAGGGTTCTTGAGGGTGCATGGGAGTTTGCCCAACCTGTCCACATGTGTTTTGTGGACTTGGAGAAGGCATTCAACCGTGTCCCTCGGGGAGTCCTGTGGGGGGTTCTCCGGGAGTATGGGGTGTCGGGCTGCTTGTTACGAGCCGTCCGTTCCCTGTACAACCGGTGCCAGAGCTTGGTCCGCATTGCTGGCAGTAAGGGTTGGACTCCGCCAGGGCTGCCCTTTGTCACCGATTCTGTTCATAACTTTTATGGACAGAATTTCTAGGCGCAGCCAGGGTGTCGAGGGGGTCCAGTTTGGTGACCTCAGGATTGGATCACTGCTTTTTGCAGATGATGTGGTCCTGTTGGCGTCATCAAGCCGTGACCTTCAACTCTCTCTGGAGCGGTTCGCAGCCCAGTGTGAAGCGGCTGGGATGAGAATCAGCACCTCCATATCTGAGTCCATGGTCCTCAGCCGGAAAAGGGTGGACTGCCCTCTCCGGGTCCGGGATGAGATCCTGCCCCAAGTGGAGGAGTTTAAGTATCTCGGGGTCTTGTTCACGAGTGAGGGAAGGATGGAGCGAGAGATCGGCAGGCGGATCGGTGCGGCGGCGCAGTAATGCGGACTCTGCACAGGTCTGTCGTGGTGAAGAGGGAGCTGAGCCGGAAGGCGAGGCTCTCTGTTTACTGGTCGATCTTCGTTCCCAAACTCACCTATGGTCATGAGCTTTGGGTAGTGACCAAAAGAACAAGGTCGCGGGTACAAGTGGCCGAAATGAGCTTCCTCCGTAGGGTGGCTGGGCTCTCCCTTAGAGATAGGGTGAGAAGCTCGGCTATCCGGGAGGAGCTCGGAGTAGAGCCGCTACTCCTCCGCGTTGAGAGGAGCCAGATGAGGTGGCTCGGGCATCTGATGAGGATGCCTCCCGGACGCTTCCCTGGTGAGGTGTTCAGGGCACGTCCCACCGGGAGGAGACCCCGGGGCAGACCCCGGACACGCTGGAGAGACTACATCTCTCGGCTGGCCTGGGAACGTCTTGGGATCCCCCCGGAAGAGCTGGACGAAGTGGCTAGGGAGAGGGAAGTCTGGGCTTCCCTGCTTAGGCTGCTGCCCCCGCAACCCGGATAAGCGGAAGAAGATGGATGGATGGATGAAACTTACCAAGTCCAATCAAAATCTATTTTTAATACCTCGGCTCGTCTCGTCCGGCACCACTCGGCAACATATAGGTTCAGTTTTTCCACTCTGTCGTCCTCTAAGTTCAGTTATCACGTTTAGATTCAGAGTATAAGTTCAGTTACTTTACGTACTATCTGATAAGTTTATCAATTCAATAGCTCAGACCTCAGATTGTTCAGTCTAGAGTCGAGTCAAGTGTCTCAAACTATCAACTGCGCAGTCTTATACCTACACTTCCTGATTCACACTGAATCCAGAGACGTGATAGGACAATCTACTAACCACGAGATCTACAAATAGCGCGAGATCTAATGTAACACAAGATCTCTGAATTTGAGAACAAAGTAGAATCATAGAACTGGCAGAATTTTAACTCAATGCACATTCACCTTTACAAAGTGTGTAAAATAGTGACCTGGGTTACACAAACCTCAAGGTTTGCAGCCCTGGCAAGATAACTAAATCTACAAAAAGCCACATCTGAAAGAAAATACAGATGTCAATTCTGTTTGGATAATTCATTAAACTACCACCATGACAGCTTAAAATACATGCTTGATATCTGTGGCAAAAAAAAGCATAAATCATGGGTTGCGGGATATTCAATAAATGTTGCTAAATTCAAGTATTCTTCAAAATTTTGATAGAATACATCATGTCCCCCATGTCAAATATAAAAATGTTATGACTTTATGATTTTTTTTTTTTTTTAATGTTTATAAATTTCAATATTGTTTGAAATTTTTTCGCATTTTTCTAATTTTCGTTTTTGTTAATTTTGGTAATCTTGCAAATTTTTGAAATCACAATTAAAAAAAAATTTTTTTTGCTATTTTTTGAAATTTAAGTTTATTAACAAAATTAATGAAACACAACATTCACAATTGTTGAATTCAAAAAATGTATTGTTTATATTACTATTCACCAGATTTTATCTTTGTAAAAATTGTATCCACTTCATTTTCTTTATTGCAAAGATAAAGTAAATTCTGTGGACCTGTACGACTTTAATCCAGGTGAACTGAGACAAAATGCCTTCTATTAAAGTAGAATTTGCAGACTCCTGCTCTAACCACTTCCTCTTTTCTGCATTTGAGGATTCATCATTAAGCAAAAGATGGAGGCAGCATGAGGAATGATGAAGTGTAGGCCTCATTCCAAACAAGCTATTAAGGCAAAGACAGTACTCTCTCTCATCCTAGAATAATATGCATGTTTTTAGTTCTCATAAGCACACACACACACACACACACACACACACACACACACACACACACACACACACACACACACAGACTGCCCTTCTCTGAACCGAGTATAATCAGAGACTATATTAAGGCTGATAATAGCACAGGTCTGCAGTGCTGCTGGTCCTGTCTCCCTCTGCCTGTTTCCACAGATCTATAAATAGCTTTGCTGATCATGCAGCACAACCTGCCATTACCCTGACAGTTCTCTGTAGACCCCCCCCCCCCCCCCCCCCCACACACACACACACACACACACATACACACATCCTATGTTTCCTCCCCTTATTGTCTCCAATCCTCCCTTCACCCCTCCTCTATCCCCCGTTTTATCTCAATCCCCTCATTATGCTTCCCCTCATTTTCTCTCTAACTCTCTAATTACTCTCTGTGTTCACACCCCCCCCCCCCCCACACACACACACACACACACACTACTTCTCTCTCTTTTGCGTGATACTTTTCATCCACCTCCTCCATTAATTTGATTCCCTCTCAACTCTTCTCCATGTTCCTCCCTCTCTTTCTCATTAACCAGGCCAGTCTTTTCTTTCATCCTCACTCAGAGATGGATGGATGGATGGACAGAGGAAAGGAGGGAGGGAATGAGTGGGAGTAATGGCTGATTTGATGACAGTGTGACTAACACTGCAGTTCCACTGTGGACTCATGACTATTTCAGACCATGATTCCATTTGTTTGACCTAATTTGCTTTTATTTCTGCTGCTGTGTTTAATTCATCAAAAGATAAATCTAGTAACTGCAGATGTGACCATGTTTAATGAAGGTAGATGTGTAGAGAGCTTGTGGAGTGTGATGTCAGAAGTTGAAGGGAAAAACATTGAGACCAAGCGCCAGTCAAGTAGTAAAAACAAGCAGCAACCTCTGGTCAAAGAATATGAGACAATACTGAAGTGCTAAAACCTGCTGTTTCTCCAGTGTCCACTTGACCAGAAGTCACATACACACCAAGCCCAAAAAACTGTTTTCACAGCAGAAATTAACCTATTTACAGCCTGGTCCAAATAACATCTTCTGTCCTTTTAGTCAAAATAATCTTATTAACTTACACAGGTTCATTTGGTGGTATAGTTCCACTCTGGGACTCCCTGCTCTTCCACGCGCTTGCATGGAAAGTCTGAGGCAGGAAGAGCACACCTTCCTGCTCATCATGAGCCATCGTGAACGACATAAGCAGGGAGTGCAGCTACAAAATAAAAACCCAGACAAAGCAGAGCAATCGACATGAATACATTGACTGGAGGAGGAGCAGCTCAGCTTTATATGGTGAATTAGCAGTTAAAACACTGTAGTTTTAGCAGATGTCTTAATACTTGTGAGACTGTGATATTTGCATGCTTGTTCTGACATGCACTGTGAACCTGGACCACAATAATGCTGCGGTAATAACATAGTGATGAACTGACAGTAGAGGCGATCTTTAGACTACACTTTCAGCATGATGGATAAAACAGACAGAGAAAAGTGAAGGAGCAGGATGGAGCCTTGTTATAGAAATAGTTTATTGGTGAAGTCTGCCTATATTTCCATGTATTTTTTTTATTTTTATTTTTTCCCGTCACTAGGCGCTGCCCAAGTAGCTGCCTGTTGCAGCAGCTCTCTCGTCTTTGTCCGTTTCTTGTAATTTTTTTGTCTCTTTTTCGTAATCTTTGTATTTGGAGTGGATCAGCACTTTGTATGGTTCATTGTCGGTCACGGACACCAAACTTTTTGTGGCTTCAGTGATATTTTTACTACTTTTCTCCTGTGTTTGTCTGGAGATCCTACGTGTAACCATGGCTGCATTGTTTACATGCAAAATTAGCTGTTAGCAGCCTGTAGCACGTCAATGCTAACTAGTGTAGGGCTTGATGATTTCCCTGGAGCTGAGGAGGAGGAGGTGAGGACGACGTGCTGGTTCTCGGATGTGAACTGGGAGGTGATGACGTGGACCTGTCCTTCCATCCATCCTTGTTGGGAACGTGGGATCTAGCCCAGGGGGATGGACGAGCTAGCTGTGCTAACCCAGCGGCATCGTGCTGTTCACGGACGTGCCTGACGGAGCTGACATCGGACGCCGGCGCCACATTGGAGGAGCTTCGCCTGCTGTGAGCAAACAGGATCCAGAAGACAGAGACTGAACAGACTTCTGGGGAGGCTCAGTCCTGGACCCTGTGGAGGTGGAGACTGGCTGGGCTGGAGAGTGGTGGACGAGTGGTGGACGGGATGTCGTCATCTTATTTCTTATGGACTTGTTTTTGCACTTTCTATACTCTTTCTTACTTTTGTTTTCTTAAATGCTGCAGTGACTCCTGAATTTCCCCTCGGGAATAAATAAAGTGTTTTCTATTCTATTCTAAACTATACATGTTACAGTACCGCTTTGACTCACCACACTGAAGCGTCCTGAGATGATCTGTGTCGAGGTGGATTTTCTTCCTCCTGAGCTGCAGAACCGTCCGGGTCTGACTCGGGGTCCAATACAAAAGGACGTATCCTACACTCTTTGGCAAACAGCAAACTCGCTCGGTCTGCTCCATCCAATATGGCGATTTTGTAAATATTGCCATGCTGCAAAAACCGCCCCCTGGCTCTACCCCCTCCGCCCCTCTGATAGAACTGACCAATCAGAGCACAAAGGGCTGTGACGTTGCGAGGTTACAGGAGGTCATTCTCGAAACAAAGCGTTTCAACGAGATCTTCAGAATGGCCTAAAATGAGGATATTGAGAACACTATTGTGGGGCAATGAAGGAACTAAATGACTTGTACTGAGGACAGAAATGCTTTACAGGCATCCTAGTCTGGCATAGTGAAAAGGAGAAACAAGCATGATATGTCCTCTTTAAGTTGCAGCACCATGAGCTCTCAGGGCCACCGTAGATCCAGTGTAAATTTACAGATTGACTTAAATGAAACCTTATTGATCTGTTTGCTGAGACGCAGCAGAGACACTCTGCAAATGCATCTGCCGCTAGGCCCACGTGGAGTTTAACTTTTTAAAGCATTCAAAGAATCAAGCTTACAGTCAGCTGCATCTTCTACCTTTCCTTCTCTAACAGCTGTATTATTAATCTCTCATGCTCTGAATAATAAGAGCTCTCCAGATTAATACCAGTCATGTCTAGGTGGAAGGAGCCTGTGGTCCAAGGGGACTTTATCCATTAACCTTGACCCTAGTGTTCACTTTCTGGCTGTCTACTCTGCCTTTTATCTCTCCTCACATTGCCCATCCCCCCTATGTCCATAAGTGCTGGAAAATGAGCCAACAGATCTTTACTTTTTCTTGTTCCCAGTGTACTCAGCTTCCTCTGGTGTCAGTCTTCCAGGCAACAGCTTCACTCCATTAATCCAGTCCAGGAATATGAAAGCATTAACCCCTTAAATGGTTTGACAGACTCAATCGGACCTGGATGTCAAGCTTTATTCTGCTTTAAGCATCTAGGTTTGATAGATTTTCCCAGCAGTGTTCGCAAATGTTGCAATGTGTTCAACACTATTAGACTCAACTCAATTTGACCCTCATGATCTTTTTTTCCCTGAGACTGACTGTACTGGCAGTTGCTCCAAAGTAAGTGAATACTAAAGAGACTAAAGATATCATCAGGAGACAATACGTTGGCCATATCCTCTGGAGCGTGTTGCTGGTATTTCTCGTTATCTGTTGAGTTTACTAAAGGTTGCTGTTATACTTTGCATGGTAGACACCTGGAAAGCCATCATCATACATGAAATCCTCATATTTTTTGATTGTTACTGAGGATACTCAGGCCTTGAATTTCAGGAAGTTGTCTTATAATCATGCACCTTAGTTATAGAAAACAATACACGGACAACTGTTGATGAGGTGAGCTACACACACACACACACACACACACACACACACACACATATATATATATATACATATATATATATATATATATATATATATATATATATATATATATATATATATATATATATATATATATATATATATTTATAAATTGTTTGGGTTTCTGAGGGGTCAAAATAAACCCTGATGATTTTTAGAGACTACTCAAGGGAAAGTTTCCCTTTACATCAAACACAGCCAATCAACCCTGACCAATCAACACAAACATTTGGCATCTGCTAACGTCCACAAAGATATATTTCTCTTGGAGACTAACAAGCTGTGACTCCTGCTTGCTTTCCTTATCACCTTTTTTTTTTTTTTTTGATATGGTAAAATTTCACTCTTTGCTCCCATGGAGTGTCAGCCTCTCCTGCCCTGTAGCCACCATGGCGTTTCCACTGACAGAAGACTTCTGAGATGTTGGGACATCTGCTTCACACGAAGAGCTTCTTTGATGTGAGGACTTCTGAAACCTCTGCATCGTTTTGAAGTTGAAATTGGGCCCTGCATCACACCCTCACACACAGCTCTGGTATGAGGTGTGAGGGGTGAGTGCAGACCAGGTTCCAACTCATCTATCCTTATGAGAGGAAAAAGCACAACAAGGCTTCACTTCAAATCAACCAAATGTTTGGATCATTGTTCCAGATGTTTTTGCTTTTTAAAGTGTCAAATGCCTCATTGGTAAAGTAACTGAACATCAACATTTTTAAGAAACAAATGCTCTGATATAAAGTGGATTTTGCAGATGAATACATGTATATATAGAAAGCTCAAGTCTCTTATCAATACACAGATTGAGTTCTCAGATAATATTCTACATTTGGCCCGATTGGGGTTTTCATAGCTGTTATGTATGCACAACAGACAGGGAGCTTTGAGGGTGTTACGACACTGCAGCTTTACGGTAGTTCACACGTAGAGGCTGCGTTAAGGGAGACAGAGCAGGGCTCACAGCAGATGTAACCTGTGTGTGTTCACGAATAAAGTGAGGTGTTCTAAAGTGCAGAGTCCTGCAAGTCTGTGGATACAAGAATAGCCACGTGAAGGAAGATGTTCCTTAAAGTGATACTCCGGGATGGAACAAGTTGGGTCCTATCACAAGGTTTAGGGCAGAAATTACCCCTACAGCAGTGTTTTTGTGCAGCAGAAGCCCAGAGCGCTCACACCAAACACCCCCTCCCTGCTCCTCTGCCAGTTTCCTCTGCACTCAGACGGGGCCATATTTTACTTGACCAAAAACACAAAAAACGGACTCCCACCAAAAAAATCTGATATCAGTCTGCATTCTAGTTCTCATTGTGTCTCTTCGTCCTGGCAGACTACCTGAGTTTGTTTAAATCTGGCACGTCGCACGCGGACTGATACACTAAGCGGCGAGCACCTCGTAGCCAGCTGTGGCTCTGCAGGTGGCACCGTTTTACGACGCGATGAGAACTAGAGCCTTATTTAGCGGTGTTTTTGTGTGAAAGTAACGCACTGAAAATTCTCTAATAAAGCGTGAATGCAGACCCATATCAGAGTTTTTCGGTGGGAGTCCAATTATTTGTGTTTTTGGTCAAGTAAACTATGTTCCCGTCTGAGTGCAGAGGAAACCAGCAGAGGAGCAGAAAGGGGGTGTTTGGTTCGTGCACCCTGGGCTTCTGCTGCACAAAAACACTGCTGTAGGGGTAATTTCTGCCCTAAACCTTGTGAAAAGACCCAACTTGTTCCATCCTGGAGTATGACTTTAAGGTATGGGCTCCGGTGATGGGAGTCCTTCAAGATGGAACTGGTCCACCTGAGGCGGTGCAAACTTCAGATCCCATCCATCCTCACTACGCTCTCAATTTTGTAGAGATAGAAGGACTGCCTCTGTTTTAGTTTGTTTTTCTTGAAAAGGCTTGAGGAAATCCATCTGCTGCTTGACCTTCTTGATCACTGCTGCAGTGTTAGTTGATCAACAGAGCTTCATGCTGATGGAGTTGACTCCTGGTTTGGCTCCGCTGATTATGTCCGTTTATCATCATAGCCAAGATAAATATGAACCGAGTTTATTTTGAAAGTCACTGGGTGTTTTTTTCTTTAAGTAGTTTCTGGTCACGACTTCCTGTCCCACTCAATCCCCCCTATGCTGAATTTATGCATCACAGCTACACGTCCGGCAAAAATAGGACGGTTGTGTATTACCTGTGACATGACGGACCAGCCACACAGACAAACTGCAACAGAACAAATCCAGTGTAAGTTGACACATTGGCTTGGTCTGTTTGCTGAGACGGAGCGGAGATGTACTGCAGACTCATCTGGTGTATTTCAGAAGTAAGAATCCCAGACATCTGAGGAGAGCTGAAAGTGATGCTGCT